>NC_056732.1:355695017-355870017 GCF_019279795.1 Protopterus annectens | reverse complement strand
AGAGGTCAACTGCCTCTCCATCCAGTTTTAAGGCAAGGCTGTCATCAGTTTTCTTTCTAGCATTTGTGACCGTCTCAACTAGTATATATTTTATTATTTTCTTGGCATACAATGCAGCCTCTCCTCTTCCCACACCGTTCTACTACAATCCTTGTCCTTCCTAAACATCCTGTATTCAAGTAACCCTATGCTCCCCATTTTATATAGCTTTCAAATCAGAGGTCTTTCAAAATGCACTAATTTCTACGCAAACACTTGTCAGCAAATCAATACTTTCATACTTTCAGACTGCTTCCTTTTCTAGTTATCACTGGTAAAAAATTAAAGTCTGCAGTCAAAGAGGGTCACACTTAACTAAATCATGCCTGATAGCACATGCTCTGCCTTAAAGTGCACAGGTATGGTTTAGTACTCCAGGTTAGTGCATTCCTGGAAGTTCAGAATGTTGGCAGAGACCCAGGTGACAGGTACAGGGAGTAAAATGCCAGTATTGTGTTTCACTTGTTTGCTATGGCAACAAAAACAGGGCGGATGAACTAGAGTTGAATAGTCAGAAAGTAATGCATACAGATAACACATTTTACTGGAAAGCCAACAGAGCTATTCAGCAAAATGCATGAAAAATGTATCTTCCTATGATCTGTACTTACTACTGAGCACACTAGAAAAACAATCGTCTCACTTCCTGCTGTCAAATGAGCACACACACACACACACACACACACACACACACACACACACACACACACACACACACACACACACACACACACTGCATTAAAAAAGTTATAAATCACCATAAAACTATGCTAAAAAGACCTAAATTATTTTAGTGATTTTAACCTTAAGGAAGAGGAGAAACTTCTAATCTCTTTAAACCTGAATAAAATTGGACAGTATATATACTCGCAAAAGGGTCAGTTTATATGAAGCATAATATAGTATTAAGTAAGGAAAATCATCAGAAGTGCTTAGTGCAAACAACAGTTAGAACAGTACAGGAACGTAAAATGGAATATTTACATTAGGTATGTAAACAAAGGTGAAAAAGGCAAGTGCATTTGTTCACTGTAGGCAGAAGGCAGAGAAGGGGGTTTATGGGTAAGCTTGACGGGTATCACACACAGCTGCAAAACATTCACGACATACACAGTGGCAGCACCAATATCAGTTGCATCCTCTCTCACTGCTTTTGTTAGAATGGGAAAAGAGTGTACACAGAGAATGGAGAAGGACAGATTTTGTTAACTTTTAAAAAGTTATATCACGGTGGAGAAAGAGGACATTACTGGTTAGTTAGTATAACGCTGTAAAAGGGAAAAAAAGAATTTTCTACTAAAGAAGTGAATTGTAACAGTGTCACAAATGCACATATCTGCATACTCTCAAGTAGAATGGTACATAAGCAATGAAACAAGGCATATCTGAATAAAGAAGTTTATTATTTTCCTATAAGGACATTTACAGTTTCAGATAATGCAAATCATAGGGAAGGATTAGAAATCCAGTTTTGTCCAAAGAATGAACTTAGTAAAAATATGGCAAAAGGAAAGACATCAGAGAATGTTAATGTACTAAAGGGATCTTGATAGAATTAGTAGCAAGACTACTGTTCTTTAGTATTTTCATCAGTGAAGCTGCAAACTGCAAAAATAAGATGCAATACTTGCATATGTAACTCAATACCTCAAAATGTTAAAAGCAGCTAAAATAAAGCTTGTGTATAACTTGGCTAGGTTAGGAGCATTACAAATTGTACTGAGTAGCAGAGGCCAGTAATGAAACCTGGAGGCAAAGTATTAAATGGGTGTAGGCCACAGCACACCAGTAGTACCTATACTACAGCAGCAGCAGCAATAGTAGTAGCGCAGGCCACAGCAGAAGTAGTGCAGGTGGCAGGGCAGTAGCAGTAGTAATGCAAGCTCCAGCAGCAGTAGCAGTAGAAGTACAGGCTGCAGCAGCAGCTGTAGTAGTGCAGGCTGTAGCAGTAGCAGCAGTACTAATGCAGGCTACAGCAGTAGTAGTACAGCAGGCTGCAGCAGCAGCAGAGAAGTGCAAATTGCAGCAGCTGTAATAATGCAGGCCACAGTAGCAGTAGTAGTAGTACTGCAGGCTGTAGTTGTAGCAGAAGTAGTAATAGTAGTGCAGGGTACAGCAGAAGCAGTGCAGGTGGCAGTGACAGTAGCACAGTAGCAGTAGTAATGCAAGCGACAACAGCAGCAGTAGAAGTGCAGGTTGCAGCAGCTGTAGTAGTGCAGGCCACAGCAGCAGTAGCAGTGCTGGCTATAGCTGCAGCAGAAGTAGTAGTAGTGCAGGCTACAGCAGTTTTAATGCAAGCTGCATCAGTAGTAGTAGAGCAGGCTGCAGCAATAGTAGTGCAGGTTATAGCTGCAGCAGGAGCAGCAGTAGTAGTAATGCAGGCTGCAGTAGTTCTAATGTAGGCTACAGTAATAGTAGTAGAGCAGGCTGCAGCAGCAGCAGTAGTAGTGCAGGCTGTAGCTGTAGCAGCAGTACTAATACAGGCTACAGCAGTAGTAGTAGTAGTGCAGTACATGTTTATACATATAATACATGTACACCCACACAGTATGACATTCCAACTATGATCTTATTGTGGAACATGGCTTCGTCTGAAAAGTTGAATTAAATTAACTAGTTCTTAGGGGCCAAAACTACAAGAGATGCCTGAATCTGAGTAGAATTCTAGGTTTTGTCACAACTACGACATTTTCATGCAAGTTGTTTTTAGGTTACTTCTTTACTGATTCCCATTGCCTATAATTTTTTCCATATATTAAGTGAGAATGGGTGTTGCCAGTGGTAATTTAGATGAAGGAACATGCAACTAATATAATCTAGCCTTCAGCATCTCTTCTGATGGGATGTGCTAATGCTAGATGTTGGGGTACAGTGGTTCAACCAGTCTCACCTGTAGCCATAACAAGGCAAGTCTTCATGGTTTAGTGTGTGCGTTAATTATTTTAAAAGTTTCAAAAAGAAAAAGCACAATAAGTTAACAGCAGTTGAGTGCAGGGGTGTCAATCTTTATACCTGGCAGTTTCAATTACTCAATAACATTCCAATACGTTTCAGTTATTCAATGCCATAATTGCTTTTCGATCGCACTTTTTAAATACATTTCAGATATGGCCCCGTTAAAACGTAGGCTAATGAGGAAAGAAATGTTTTTTTACGAAAAAACAAGCAAGTGGAAAAGAAGGCTGACAGCAAGCAGAAGAAAGAATAGTAATAATAACAGACATTAAAGGAAAAAATCTGAAGAAACAGCATAGCCAGAAGAAAATAGAAGCAAGAATAAAATTCAGGGATGTGATATTAGAAGCATACAGTGAGAGTTATCACGCAGGAGTAGTCATTAAATCAGAATCAGGAATCCACACACTCGCCGACTCATGTTTTTAGTCAGTACAATACCGGCTTTCTTACACTGGCACCAGATGTTGGTCAGTTGACAGTGTGTACCAATCTTTTTAATCAACAACTCTAGCAGTAACTGAAGAGAGGACATAAATCAGTTTCTTTCTGGATAGCTGCCCAGTTTACCTCATAAAAATAGTTTCCTTTGCTTGAGTGCTATGTCCTGCAACACCTTATGAAATACTACAGTAGTTTATTGTCACTTTTACAGCGACCATGGTTTGTTCAGCTGCACTAGCACCTGTCTCTAGAGTTTTGCTTGCTGATTATTAGTGAGATGATAGTTGAGGCCTTAATTCTTGATCTAGTTCTCTGCAATTATAAGGGTTGGCAATGCAAAGGCACAGCATATTGTGAAAAATACTTCCACTGCAAACGTGCAAGTTATCTATCAGAGTTAACCAATGCAAAGGCACAGCATATTGTGAAAAATACTTCCACTGCAAACGTGCAAGTTATCTGTCAGAATTAACCAATAGTGACCAGTAACTACAAATTATCCAAGTCAGATAAAGTGTTGTGTAGTGAGGTACTTCTTTATTAGTGGTAGCTGGTTTTAGCCAAGTACCAATACGCAGTACAATCTGTAGGAACAAGCAGCTGAAAATGCAAATATAAAACAAAAGCTTGTGAATAAATGTCACTACAAAAAAACAGAATTCAGATATTAGTTGATACCTGCTACATGCAGAGCTGGAAAATAAGGGCCCACACACTAACTGTTATTCCAGATCATAAAGAGGTAGAATTTCAGACAAGAAAACAGACAGGGTCCAGCAACTTTTTGCACCTTGCCAGCTCTCATCTCTGTGGCAACTACTTTTTTTAGGATTACTTGAATTGTACTCAGACAATCTTAACTTTCAGTAATATGTTCTGTCTAACAATATGAATAACTATACTCAAAAAGAAAGCTACAGACTGCTTCAGAAGGTTTACGTAACTTTATCTAAGTTAGCTGTTATTACATTATATTTTTTCACCATCACACACAAAAAGAAAAAAAAACTGACATTAAGTATACAGCCATTGGCTAATAAGCACTGAGCTATCACTTTTACAGAAGGCAAAATATAAGCTGATTTGCCTGTTTTATGTATGCAATTGGGACTGCTGGTCTGAATGCAGATACTTCAGTAATTTTCCACCTGCACTAACAACTTACGTCAATGTTAGTGAACATGGCTGCAGCTTCAGAGGGAGTACTAGACTATCAACAGAATCTACTCAATCCACCTGCCTAAAATGCTTCTGAAACTAGAGACTATGGGGAGAATCACTCTGACCTTATCCTGACTCATCATTCAAAAAGCTTAGTGCAGCATAAAGGTTAGTAAATATATGCCAAAAGTGTGTTTCTTTTTATGTATTTATGCTTCAGAGCTAACCAAGATAGAACACTGATCCCCAAGTACTTTTCTTAAGTTCATCTCGCGGTTACAAACAGAGAGTACAATCATACATAACAATTTAACAATAAGCAGATAACTCATTAACAATAAACAAATTGTATCCGTACATTGAATTTAGTAGTAAGTACATTTACCAGCCATCTACATGCAACAACATGGTTTTAACATTTAAATCATTATATAAATGAGGCATTTTTGAATTTACAGTATACAGACAATCCACAAGATGCGGAATGACTGGAATTTAGGTATACAGTGATATTTGTAAAGAGAACTGGGAGAAGGAGGAGGAGAAGGGAGAGCTTTATTTAAAAACAGTGCTGGTCATTCCTTTGGGCAATATATTAACTTACCACATTATAATAAATTTGACTGGGAAATGTGCACTGAGACTAAGCATTAAGTCTCATTAGTGTTCAAGCATTTGAAATTAGCATCCTTAAATAGGTGTTGTTCAATCTCCTTTTTGAATATTTGTTGGGATTCAATGGCCATTACATACATTGGCAGTGACTGCCACATCTTTGGAGATAGTACTGTGAATGCATGACCTGGCCACCGAGTTTCTTATGGGATGTTAGCAAGCTAGGAATAAGGGACTTGATCTTGGGTTGTATGTGGAAGTTCTTTTGTTCATTCAGCTGGTAAAAAAGGAAGAAGATTATAGATTGAGTAGTTTAAAGACAATATACTCTGAGAGCTTATCAATGCAAGCTGTATATGTGCTTTTCCTGCTTCTGCAGAAAGGCTCATCCAGACTCTGCTACACTTTGCTGTGAAGGAAAGGTTAGTTTGCTTATATTTTTTGTATTACTGTATTGCCTTTCTATATTTTGAATACTGTAGTTTGTTTTCTTTACCTTGTGTTTTGCTTGCATTCTGTTTTAACAGCATATTAAAACTTCAAAAGAGACCACAGCTCTCTCTGTTCTGAGTCAGGCAGAATTTTTCCCGCCCTCCCACCCATTTAATTTGTCTTGTTAAATACCACTGTCTTTCTAGTTGCCCGCCTCTTATGTTAATCTGACCATATATCTCATTTCTCTTTACTTTCACTGGCTTATGTGAGTAATCACAAAATCATCATTTTGAAATCCCACCCTTCAATTATTTAAATTTATTGGCCATCCTACAGTATTTCATAGTACCAAATTACAAAAGTGACCACCCTTTCAATCCATCTTGATGTTTTAAAAATAGTAACTCTCCACTAAACCTTAACTTTTTAAATAGGTAAAACTCAAGTTACCTACTTTCACATCTAACTTCTCTAGTGCACACTGCAGAGTGCATTCTTTTCAATCTTACCTTTAAGCATCCCTGTGACTAGCACTTTCTCTAATACCTGCTGGAAAGCACTAGGAAGCCTTAAACTCATACAAACACTGAACTCTCCTTGTTAATAAGGAGAAATTAATAGTAGGCACTAAACAGCCTATAATTGCAAAGTACCTTGCTAAGGAAACAGCTCCTGTACTTTACAAAGAAAAAAAAAGCCCCAAACCAGGCATGTCCAAGGGTCAGCTTCCGGTGATTTCTCCTGTCCACCTGGTGAATCTGGGCATACTGGGGCAATGCAGCAATTGCCTCATGTACACAGACAACCCTCTCCTCCTACCACCCAACACTACAACCTGTGAGAGATGCACCTACATAGCCAAAATGGAAGCAAAGCTCTCTCCACCCAAGATTGTGCTAAACAGTCAAGAGGAGAAGGTTAACACCCACACTACACCTCAAGCAACACATAGCCCTTCTAAACCCGCACCACCAACACCCACATATAGCAACACTAAATCCACATATGCAGAGGCCCTTAACTGTAACCTGCCCAAGCAACAAAGACCTCTGAAGCTGAAACGCAAACAAACACCAATCACAACCAATGTGTCACATAGTTCACAACACCAGTGTGCCACCCAGCAACAGCCCCTAAGGCAAGACAATGTACCTAACACTTTAGTCATAGGTGACTCTATAGTCCGGCACACTGATGTCCCTCTCACCAGGTTGAATAAGGAGAAAATTACAGTCAGCTGCCTGTCGGGTGCCAGGATCCGCCACATAACGCATGCACTCAAGTCACTCCACAACAAGTACAAATATGACTCTGTCATTGTCCATGTTGGAGTGAATGACTTGAGACGCACCTCCCTGGACTACATGAAAAGAGACATGGAAGAGCTCTCGGATCATGTGGCCCAGGCAGGTATGACCCTAGCCCTGAGTAGCATCCTGCCTTCGCCCAGAATGATACCACAATATAAGGATAAAATGATTGACTTCAACAATTGGCTAAGCTTATGGTGTCATTCAAAGGGGATCCAGTATCTGTCTGCCTGGGATGACATGATTGACAGACCACGATGCTTTGCCAGAGATGGTCTGCATCTGTCGCCCCTGGGATTCAGGTTACTGGCTAAGGCTCTTGCCACCCCTATAGTGCCTTTTTTAGGCAAACTTCAAAGGACAAAACCACCACCGTAACAGGTACAAGCATGCAAAATCTGAAGGTAATGCTACTCAATGCTAGAAGTCTAAACCTCAAAATGCACTCTCTCGAGGCACTCCTAAAAATGGAGAACATCGATATCTGTGCAGTAACTGAGACCTGGTTCAAGGCTCCAGAGAGCACCCCTGCAATACCAGGCTACAACTCTTACCACACTTTTCGCCACCAAACCAGGACCGAAACACTAAAGGTGGAGGAGTGTCAATATTCACCAAGGATATTCACACCACCAGGCTAGTTGGCAAACACAATGTGTCTGAAATTCTCCAAGTGCAACTAACACTAGGTAAGACTGCAATCCAAATTGTAGCTTGCTACAGATCCCCCACCATACCCCAAGATTCTCACTACACCTTTTTAAACATACTGGAAAATATTAAGATAGAACCAAAAACCCTAATACTGGGTGATTTTAACTACCCTGCCATTAACTGGGAAAACTACTCATGTCCCAACACCTTTGCGCAACGGTTCTTGGAATTCATAAATTCCAACACCCTGGATCAACTAATCCATAGTCCCACCAGGGGCTCCAATATCCTAGACCTGGTCATTACCAACATGGCAAATCAATGCTCCATACCTATGGTCACCCCCTCGTTAGTCAGGTCTGACCATAAGCTAATCACCCTTAACATCCACATCCCACCCCCACCCCCCAGTAAAGAAACCACCATAAAAAACTTCTCCAAAGCCAACTTCATGCTACTCAAGTCAGAAGTGACAAACTTCATGACACCCATGCAGATGGGAACTGAAAGTTCAACTGCTGAATCCTACACTAAGGCACTGTACGAGCACATCCACTCATGCATGAATCGTGCCATCCCAAATAGAACCAAAATGCTCTCATCCAAAAAAAGGAAGCCAATCTGGTGGTCCCCTGCCATAAACAAACTTTACAACAAAAGGAAGAAACTTTTGCAGAAAAGAGGAAAATCCCAGGATGCAAAAAACTCCCTTACTAGCCTCAGTAAGAAACTGAGATGCCTCATAAAATCCTCCAAAGCTAGTTATGAAAATAAAATTGCCAAAGATTCCAAAGACAACCACAAAGCATTCTATAACTATGTCAAGAATCTAAATGGCAATGCTCAGATCTGCTTTGAGCTAAAACAGAATGGCAATAAATATACTGATCCAAAGGATATTGCCAATATCCTGGCAGATCGATTCAGTGCCAACTTCACCCCCTCTCACCCCCTAAATGGCCCATCTCAATACCGGAAGATTGCCAAATTCCAGTAATAAAGGCCACACAGGTACAAAATGCACTCTCTAAAGCCAAGAATACAGCATCCATGGGACCAGATGACATCCCGGGCTGTGTACTACATGAACTACAATATGAACTGGCACCTCACCTAAGTGTCATGTTTAATCATAGCCTCACCTCAGGTTTCGTGCCCACTGAGTGGCGCAGAGCTACAGTTATCCCAATCCACAAGGGGATCCACCTTGGATCCCAGAAACTACCGTCCCATCAGTCTGACAAGCCTTATCTGCAAGGCCATGGAGCGTATTATCATGGAACTTATAAACAAAGACATTGGCAACCTTCAAACACTGGACCCCACCCAGTTTGGGTTTGTGAAGGGCCGATCTTGTCTCCTGAACCTGATTGACTTCTTTGAATCAGTCTCCAGAGCCATGGACAAGGGTAAGGTGGTCCACACAGCCTATCTAGACCTTTCCAAGGCCTTTGACACCATCCTCCACTCTGGAATCATAGATAAACTTACTAAGTTGGGTATTAATCCCTATGTCACCCAATGGGTTGCTAAATGGCTTACTGATAGAACCCACACTGTAAAAGTAGCCGACTCCAAATCCAGCTCCAGACAAGTGACAAGTGGAGTACCTCAGGGTTCAGTCCTGGGCGCTCTTGTTTGGCATCTACTTCTCTGAAGTACAGGTCAACACTAAGGGACTCTGGCTAACAAAGTTTGCAGATGACTGCAAACTGGGAGCCATTATTGAATCCCAAATGATGTGGATACTCTACAAAAGGGCCTTACAGAAACAGATGCTTGGTGCCAGAGCCATGGGCTCAAGCTCAATGCCAAGAAATGTATTGTTATCCCCTTTGGGAAAAAACATGTATCCATGAATTACCATATAGGTGGCAGTACACTAAACACAGAAAGTGTGATAAGAGACTTAGGGACACAGGTGGACAGTGGTCTCACCTTTGATAACCACATCGCCACAACAGTCAGGAAATCCTTCTATGTGGCACACCTCATCATGAAGGGCTTTTCATCCAGAAAAAAGGAGGTAATTGTCCCACTGTACTCATCCCTCATTAGACCCATTATAGAATACAACGCCCCATTTGGTATGTACCTCTCAAGACATCTGCAACAACTGGAAAGGCCTCAGAAATACCTCACTAAAAGAATCACAGGCCTAAAGCAGATGCCCTCGCTGACCGCCTTAAAAACTCCAGCTATACTCTGTCGCATATCGTCTACTCAGAGGCGATCTCTGCTTAACATACAAGGCCATGTCAAACCCAGAGCTGTTGGACATGCTACACTTAAAGAAATCCCAATCCCTCAGAGCTACACGCTCCAGGGATCTAAACCTTGTCATCACAATAAACAAAACATGCTGGAGGGATAGGTTCCTTACCCAGAGACTCCCCAGACTCTGGAATAGATTGCCCATACATGTCAAGCAGAGTGCCTCTTTGGACCTCTTCAAGAGGAACCTTGACGATTGGATGGGAGAAAGGAAATTCACCCCAGGGATCACGTCAGTCGCCCTCCTAGACAGGGGTCCAGGAAAGTAAATAATGTGGGAAGAAATAGCCAGGGAATTGTTATGGCTAGGCTTGTATAGGCCCTAGGGCTGATAGCTTAGTACCAACCTATGAACCTATGAACCTATGCAACACAAATGGAAAAATGTCTATGAGATGACAAAGTGTAAAAGAATCAGTGAGAAGCTTCAAGTCTGCCTTCTCAATAACTGTATGAGTAACTACGGAATATAGGCTATTTGGCTGACCTGAAGTTTTAAGAATGCTGTACATCAATAGAATTCATAAGAAGTGGAGTTACTGAAGCCATTTCCTTCAAGGGGGGATTAAAAATCCCTTTGGTCCGTGAACTTGATGAAGCCAAGATTTCAGAGGATTTCATAAGAAGCTTTATAAGCCTCAGGTCCTGACTCTAGTTAATTAGTTATACATCACATGTAGTTTTCAAAGCTTTTTCATACTCTCGAAAGCTGATATAAGGCCCAAATAATCCATTTAGTCTTACTTATGGGCTCAGTGCTGAGACAGGCGATGAACTGTATGTAGTATGTCAGATCTACTAAAAGCAGCTCTATGGACAATATAAAAAGTAAGCAGTTTCCACACATTTACTAAATGAGCAGACTCTCTTTTTCTATAGACAAAGTAATTTACAGGGCTTCTTATCAGAAGTAGAAAGACATCATAATCAAAGTCCCAATGCTTTGAAACACAAATGGCAATTCAACCTGTATAACAGCAAATTCCAAAATTTACTGTAATCATTTTAGAGTTTATTTGCAGGGGTTTAAAACTCACTGCACCCTGTACATTCATCTCTAGTACACACACACACACACACACACACACACACACACACACACACACACACATACACACACACACAGAGTTGAAAAGACTGAAAACTCAAAATACTGAATCTCAGAATATTGAATGTCAAAATACTGAAAACAAGATACAGAAACAAACAGAAGACAAACCATACTACTTTTCTCCAAGTATAAGCAGCAGGGCAAGCACCCCTGTACTCCCTATGTGGGGGGCTGCATCCCCCATACCCCCTGCTACTTAAATATATTAACTCCGAGATTGCACTTCACTACACTAACATGAGTTATGCTGCAGTATAGCAAGTTAGAAGGGAGGATGACTAAGATTACAACCAGCAGTCATGAAACACATAATGGCATGTTTGCCATTTTGTTCTGTGGAATGCATTCTCAGAGTTGATATATTTAAGTAGCAGGGGGTATGGGGGCACAGCCCCCCCACATGGGGGGTGCAGGGGGGGCTTGCCCCCCTGATTATACTTGGAGGAGTGGTAAACAGTTTATCTTTTATTTGTTTCTGTATGTAGTTGTGCTGGAATATAGTAAGTGTTGGTATCCTGTGTGTTGAGGTGCAGCGGTTAGCATTGCCGCCTCACAGCAAGAGGTTCTCCGGTTCGATCCTCGGCTGGGGTGCCTTCTGTGCAGAGTCTGCATGTCCTCCCTGTGGTCGCGTGGGTTTCCTCAGGGTGCTCCGGTTTCCTCCCACATCCCAAAGACATGCTGTAGGTGGATTGGACACACTAAATTGGCCCTAGGTGTGAGTGCGTGCATGTGTGTGCCTTCTGTGGAAGGTTGGGTGCCGGGCTGGCAACTCGACACTGTAAAACTCCACTGCCAATCATGAGCGGACAGTGATCCGCTGTGGCGACCCCTAACCGGGAAAAAGTTGAAAGAAGAAGAAGAAGTATTTTGAGTTTTCAGTCTTTTGAACTTTCAAGATTTTGGTCTCAGTCTTTTGAAATTCAAGATTTTGGGCTTTCAGTCCTCAGTCTTCTGAAGTGAATCCATATATATATATATATATATATATATATATATATATATATATGGTTCTATCTCAACTCACCGAACTTACATTTCTCCGAAATGTAATTTGAAAGTGCATTTGTCCGAAAATGCTATTTCGCAAAAAAACAAGTTAACAAAAAGCAACCGAGGTTGTTGTAGATCTCAGTACAATATTCCCGTTTCCCCACTGTAGTGTAATCTCGGAGTTAGAATATGTAAGTAGGAGGGGTGGGGGGGGGGGAGGGGGCTTGCGCCCCTGCATAAAAGTGTTTAGTGTTGTCATGTTTTTTTTTTTTTTTCATAGATTCATTTTTTTTGCGAAAGTGCATTTCTGGATAAATGCACTTTCGGAAAAACGGGGTCACAAAATTACGTTTCAGAGAAACATAATTTTAGTGGGTCGAGGCAGACCCATATATATATATATATATATATATATATATATATATATATATATATATATATATATATATATATCAAAATAGTGACAGCTCAGAATGCTGACTGTGTGAACTGCAGCAGCAGAATGCAGACTAAAGTAAGTGTGCTTGTGCAAGTGCTGGAGGGTTAGGGTTAGACTATAGGTTAAGTAAGGTGATAGCTTTAGTACTGTATTTGCTGGTGTGTGTTTCAGTGTGTGAGCCTGTCTTCTGTAGTAGTAGTGTTACGAAAAGGGTTTTTCTAATGCACTACAGTGCAAACTTATTTTCAAAGTAAGCACCACTGCATAAATATCACTAGAGAACAAGCTGTGATTTATTGTAACCTGCTGTCCTTCACATTTGATATACCTACACAAATATGGGTATAAGAACAACACACAGACTGGACCACATTCCTCTAATGATATCACTTCAGTGGCAGTCACTAGACCTTACTATCTCAGTGTACCTTATGTACATCTCTTTCTGTTTCAATTTCCAGGCTGGAATCTTGCAGTAGTTCCAGATATTCAGTATACCTACTCAGGAAGTACTTATATGACATGGAATGTAGATTCTCCAGTGGGTGGTGGTTACCAACATTCAACAATGCCTTTACATATTACTGTACTCTAAGGTGGAAAGAAAGGGGTACACACCCAAGGTGTACTTACAGCATATGAATTAAAACTTAGTGTAATTTAAAGCTCTACAACAACCTCAACTGTAGAACTAAAATTGGTACGACTTAAAATCAGCTCAGCTTAATATGGACATTAGATCTTTTAAAAATGTCTAATAAACTGGATAATTGATATAGTTCTTTAAGTTTTTGGTTTTCCAGTCTAATCCATATTATAAAACAGGCATTATTTTGTTGCTTATTTTCTTCAGTTAGTCAGCATCAGGGCAAGAGATCAGTGTTGTAGCCATAAATGGAACGTATGGTGAAACTATGAACTCAGGGTTTCACGATCTGATGCTGAGCAGAGGACTAGAGGCATAAAACAACTTTTTGCTACTTATCAGTCTATGCAGTTGCACAACAGTATGCGTTTGTGATGCTGGAGAGAGTGGAACTTAAAGCAAGTTTACATATAATGCCTAAAAACATATTTTTCTTTGAACATAATTGTGAATTTTTAAATCCTCTGACTGAATGTGGTTGGTTTAGTCTGATGGCGGCTTAAGGAATTTCAAGCACTAGAACATTTGTAAACTGTTCTAGTGAGAGCACAGCCAACGCTCTGTCTAATATGCAGAAAGAGAATAATAAGTTACTCTGAAGAATAAACCGGAAGCAAAGGAAAACTCATGCGAAAGAGGGGGAATAGACATAAGTTAGCACAATAGTACTCAGCAAACTGTGTTCATTGAACAGTTTATCGAAAGATGGTGATACGATTCATCAGAAAATACCCTAAATATCTTATGTGGAGTGCTACACCATTTCATCTATGTTGCTGTAATCAATTCCAAGGTTGGCAAATCTTGCAGAAATGGAAAATCTTGGTTTTCCAGCAGTGACTCATGCATGCTACTTAATTATATTAAAGGACATTTTACCCAACAGGAAATACGCTGATTTATGATCACTAGAAACAATCCCTCTAATCTGCACCTAATTTACTCATATCAGAAATTAAAACGTTTCAAGTCATGCATACTTGCTCTTTTTCATCTCTTTCAAGACATGTCGTATTTCAGTAAACTTGTCCCCAAAAGCTTCTCAGTCTGAGTGAACATTGTATAGAAGTCAAGCAGTGTCCATCTACACTCTCTATATAACTTTCATACATTGTCATTTTTGGATCCATTCATCCATTAGTGATATCAGTAAGACTTAATCTTGCTCCCCTGTTTTTAACTTTCATTCTCTACACACACACCCTTTTTGTTCACTTTAACGTCATTTTATCCTTTTTATCTTTTCCTACATGTTTATTCCAGCTCTGCCACTTTTTTCTCTTTCTTTAATACAATATTCTGTCCTTCCATCTGCCTGCTCCTCTCTTAAGCACGCTAATTAACCCATCTTATTCCCTATATTTATTTTAGATATAATCTCATCATATTTTGTAATTTTCCTTTCTTTTCATTTCTTTTACTGTTTAGTATTTCTTTTCCTGTGTATACACACCTTCGCAATACCATGTGTTTGTGTAGTTGTTTTTTTTTTCTCACCCTGAAATAGATCCTGTCTGATCAGCGCTCTAATCTGATTAGGAAATCTAAATAAATAAATAAATAAATACAGAAATAAAGTAACCAGATTAAAACACAACATCATAAAAGGGCAATTTGTAAGATTACAACATTTAACTACAGATGTAGATCTTTTAGATAGTTTTTCAAAAGCTCTGTATGATACATTTGCCAACAGGGTATTTCCTAGTGACATCATCAAAATGGCCATGAAAGGAAACAATTTGCAAAAAGATTATGGTGCATTCAGTATTCCCCTAGACTGGTCACTTTCCATGGCTCTAACTTTTTATTTGGACAGTGCAGCAGTAAGGAAAGTGATGGAAAACAACTGGAGAATTTTGAGTGCCAGTGAGGAAGTTAGGAAGGTAGTGGGAGATAAACAACTTTTTTTTATTAATAAAAAGGGTCATAACATCAAAACAGTAATAAAATGGGGAGAAGCAAGAGAAGAGAACAAAAAAAGGGGCACTTTCAAATACTTCAGTTGTTCTATGTGTTGATACATGTCAGAGAGTCCATACTTTGTAGACATTAGAAAAGACAAAACGTACCCCCACATCAGGCTTCTTCATTTCTGGGTCGAGATTTGTACTGTACTTAGCCTGATGTTGCTCTTGCGAGTCACTCTATATTGGAAAAAACTAATAGAGACTTCAGAAAATTAGTTTATGAACATCAGTATGCTGTTAAAGTACAACATTTGGATAACACTACAGGCAAGCACTCAATTGTATGTCCCAACTTTAAAAAAATCATTTTTTTCATTATAGATCATGTTCCCTGTGATTTCAATGGAGACAGAGAGGGAGAATTGGAACACAGGGAATTGAAGGTGGAAATTTTATTTTATGCTTACCACCCTCCAGGTTTGAGAAGTAATGTTAATTATAAAGTTGTTTTGAATGTAAGACAAACTGTCAATAAATGTAGATAGATATGTTTTATGGACATTTTAAAACACTGAAAATACATATTTTTAGAGAATCTATTCATTTTTTGTTATTTTAATTGAATGAGGTCATGTGACCTGTTAGTATTTAGTATATAATTGATTTGCACTTGTTGATTCATTGTTTTGATGAACAGCAGTCAGGTCGAAAGTGCTCAACTGTTTATTAAACAGAATTAGTTTGGCTCAGTGAGTTGTCAGTAGTGTTTGTTTATTGTAATTTATTCATTTTTTATCACTGCTTACTGGAGATATCAGTCATTTTTTTGTTGTTAAAGTAACTGGTTTAATAAAAAAAAAATAAGGCAGGCCATGATATGCACAGCAGAAATTTGACATGACAGTCTTGAATGTCACTTGGCAATCTCTTACTCAAAATATGACTAGCTGCTTTTTTAACCTAACTGCACAAGCAACTGTTAGGATAAATTACTGAAATATACTTTGCTGTGTGTAGTACAAATTATTAAAGGCTACTTTATTTCCTATGTGTAGGATAACTTACTAAAGGTTACTTTACGGTATGTAGCATAAATTATGGAAGGCTACTTTACTGTGTGTAGGATAAACTATTGAAATATACGTTACTGTGTCTAAGACAAATTACTAAAGGATACGTTACTTTACTGTGTGTAGGATATACTACTGAAGGTTACTTTACCTTGTCTTCTCCCCACATGATGACTGTTTTCCCCAGATTTACGTGATGTGGTGTAACTGACATAAGATGTTACTGCCTTCCTGCCTTTGTCAGTAAACACAAGCCATGTGAACATTGTTTGCAGTATGAGACAGTGGGAAAGCAGTAACAAGGGTTTTAGTGATTAAAACTAAAACCATGAATGCATCCATGCCATTTGGGAAATGTTAGCAAACTGCTGAAGACTCCACAGACAGCTTGGTGGCAGACTGCATCTACAAAGTGACTGAATACTAAGAGACAGACACACACCCACGTATATAAAAAAAAGAAAGGGAAATAGCACCAACTAAGTGTTTGTTTGTGCTTTTTTAATAAAATTGTGGCATGTTTGTGCTCGGGCTTACCTCCAGCTTACCAATACAGAATGTTACTTGAGCATTAATCAGAATAGTAGTATGTATCAAGTACCCCCCTCCACAGAACTGTCACATAATGCTAAAAGGCATCAAACACAGGTGCAGCATGCAGCAGCTTCTGTGAAGCCAAGGATTGGAGAAAAGGCAGCATAAGTGATATGATTCTAATACGTGCATTCTCAATATTCCCAGCCAAAACAGCCTTATTATTCATTTTTTTGGTTGTTTTTCAGTTTTATATACATTCCTAAAACATTCCTCACTCCTACCTATTTCTATTTGTGTCCTGAAATCTATTCCATTTAGGTCCATGTAGTGGTCACAGTTCCCCAATGCAGTAGAAAAGCACAATTATCTGCAACTCAAATGAAACTGTAGTAATGATAGCTACTGTTTATGTGTCTTCCTGCCATGACAACTATTGATGAATGTTTATATTCTATGCTCCTGAATTTGACAACATGGCTTACAGCACAGAGCCACCTGGATTAATTAATATCATGCATCAGACCTACTGATAATGTGTGAACCAGCTTTGAGCTTGAATTCATCAACTGTGATTTGAAGAAGTCTCGTGCATAAAGGCACACAGTTCTTTTTCTCTTCTATATCTAAAATGCATATCACTGATAATTTGGAGGCCTTTCTATAGGTTGATGAGTACTGATAAGTTGGAGGGCTTTCTATAGGCTGGCTGATGAGTACTGACAAATTGGAGGGCTTTCTATAGGTAATGAATACTGGTAAGTTGGAGGGCTTTCTATAGGCTGGCTGATGGTACTAATAAATTGGAGGGTTTTCTATAGGCTCATGAATACTGATAAGTTGGAGGGCTTTCTATAGGTTGGCTGATGAGTACTAATAAGTTGGAGGGCCTTCCACATGCTAGCTGATAAGTACTGATAAGTTGGAGGGCTTTCTATAGGCTGGCTGATGAGTACTGACAAATTGGAGGGCATTCTATAGGTAATGAATACTGGTAAGTTGGAGGGCTTTCTATAGGCTGGCTGATGGTACTAATAAATTGGAGGGCTTTCTATAGGCTCATGAATACTGATAAGTTGGAGGGCTTTCTATAGGTTGGCTGATGAGTACTAATAAGTTGGAGGGCCTTCCATAGGCTAGCTGATAAGTACTGATAAGTTGGAGGGCTTTCTATAGGCTCGCTGATGAGTATGGATAAGTTGGAGGGCTTTCTATAGGCTGATGAGTACTTACAGTGGGGGCCAGCTAGGATCACATCCTTGCCCTATTTAATCTAATAAAGCCATACACTGAATAAATACCCACCTTCTGATCTCAATGAGAAAAGTACTGCTTTTGTTTTTAATATACCAGACCATACTTTCTGTACACACCAGTTTTACTGTTTTATTTCTAATCTTACAGAAAAAAGAGGATTTTGAAGAATAACACCTTAAAGCTTAATGACTCGCTGCACCTCAGACTGCAAACAAGCAGTTCAGTGGATTTTGTACTGCTTAATTAAAGCAATATAGCAAGCAGTCTGCTGTCAATTATTGTATAATTTAAAAAAAAAAGCAAAAGAGGCGAGTGAAACTTATAGCATCACAATAGTTCATGCAGAACATTACCTTAGCTTGTCAAAACACCCACAGGTAACAGCAACTCACTTGGATCATAGAAAGTTAAAATGCAAACATTAAAATGGGTGTGCTCCCTCCTCATATGGGAAAATAAGAAAATGTAAAGAATATAAAAGACAATACCAAAGGCATTTTAAAACTTGGAAATTCTTCCCATGCATACTTGCAAATAATTATGTGCCTTGAAAGTAAGCCTGTTTTTTTGAAAGCAGTTATTACTGTCTTCCCACTATGTAAGACAGCATTCTTATACCCCCAAAGAAGAAGAAATAGCTCACCCACACTGAAAGGACCACAAGTCACATGAACAAATCACAACAGAATATATTTGCACATGGCCACATCAAGTACTGTGAGCTTGTCACCATTTTAACAGCAGCTTTGATGGTTAACTTCACTTTGCCCGAAAGCTGATCTCTGGTTCTCTTTTAGCAATTAAGCATATTTTTTTTCTTATTTTCAAAGCAAAAAATAAGAACAGTTTGTTAAACACTGTTTAAATAATGTTGTTTTGCAAGACATACACATTCTTATATACATGTAAAATGTGGGGACAGCTGAATAACAAGAAATGAATTAAGATAAATTCCCAATGCATTTCTCACAGGCTAGCCTCTTTAGATGTCATAAATCATTTCTAAGCATGCATTCTCAGTTATGAGTACAATATATCCTTACTACAGTTTCCTAACTATTGTGGCTTCCTGTGAGTACAAGTTTTGCGCAGTTACATATTTCACACATATCCTCTTCTAAGTCATTCTTGTTAGCTTATGTGTTGTTTACTTGATGGAATGCTAGTACTGGCAAATTTTAATAGTTGCTTTGAAGTAATGTAAACCATGTTCTGCTATACTTAAACTATGTTGTCTTTTCTTAATTGAGTGTATAAAGTTAGTTAAGGTCGATTGTGTTAATATTGTAAACTACGGTTGACAAACAACATATTGCTTCAATGAATCCATAGACTACTTAGCACAGATATTTCTCTTGCCTAGTTAGTCAAGCTAAGTTATTGTTAACAGCACTTTAATCAAAATGGGTTAGTGTTAACCAGACTTTAGTCATACTGTTTTAATGTTAACCACACTTTAGTCAACTTACTAACTTGATGTTAACCCCACTTTAGTCAAACTGAGTTAATGTTAGCCACTCATTAGCCAAACTAAGTTAATGCTAACCACACTTTAATCAACAAACAAAATGGAAAAATACAAAACTAATTCAAAATAAAACTTCAGGATGCAGGATATGAGACACGAATGCCAGTCGAGAATCTAAAGTTATAAATTTATTCACACTGTAAATGATAAAATAAAAACGATAAAATCAAGCGCTTTGGTCTCTGACAATTCAAAGACTTTATCAAGAACTGATTTAATGCTAATTACACTTGTTGCACATTAATACAATAAGAAAACTGGCATATGGAAATTGTTATTAATGTTTTGCCTTTGAGTCTTTTGTTCAAGTAGTTATGTAATGTCCTTTGCATTTTAGAGTAGGTTTGGAAAACCTTTTACACAAGTGGATAGGTTGTCCTCATTTATACAACAGCTGCATAACACAAAGAAGATGGCAAATAAGCTACCCAGGCTATCTGTCCCCCTATGGTTCTTCATTCTTGGACTGCCTGCTCTTCCTAACAAGTAGAGTGCAGTATCCATACATTCTTATGTTCTCCAACTAACCCAACCACTTATTCTTTGTTGTGACTGACCCCACACACACACACACACACACACACACACACACACACACACACACACACACACACACACACACACACTTTGTAAATCGCTCTGCCCAGCTGTCCTCCCTCTCAGTGCTGTGTTAGAAACCTTAGCAAAGTTGTCGTGTTTTGTGTTTTACGGGCATCATGCCATCTGATTCAGCAGTCCTGCCACTCCAGCTGACATGTTGGTCCCCTGATGTGTAGAAATGCACTGGACTTCTGTGGAACAACGGCACAGCTAAGTGGCACTCCGTATTGACAACTGGATATAGTGGAATAATTAAGTAACCAAATCAATTTAGGCAAAACTTCTATGTGCTTAACCATGATCCAGCTTATCTTAGCCACTTCCAGGTCATAAATACAATACACACAAGCACAGAATGCATTCCATACAGAGGTCACACACTATATTACGAGAATATGAAAGAACTAAAAACATGAATTCACAGGGTGATACATCTCAAAAATAAAGCAGGATATGTTGTAGCTGCACTGCACATGCTACTGTGTCCCTTGGTAGGATGGCACAAAGCACCTCAAAAAGCTCTGTAGCCATGTGATACTTTCAGCTACAGTGTTACAGTGTCTACATATTTGGACATCTGCCAGATGTACAACAGGTGAGGAAAGCAGTGCAAATGAAAGCAGGAAAAAAAGAGGATAAAAGAGAGGATGGCAGTAAGCAGAGTGGCACACAGAAGGACAACATTCAGGAGTGTGCAGAATGCTGAGAGTCAGGGAGGCATTTTATTGGTGGGGATAGGGGTCCATGGGATGGTAACAGAGAAAGAGGGTAGGAAAGGGGGCACAGTGTAGCTCCAGAAGGACTAAGCAGGCAAGTATGGGTGAATATGCACACACACACACACACACACACACACACACACACACACACACACACACACACACACACACACACACACACACACACTAGGATGAGGAAACATTGGATGGATGAAGGCAAAGAGAGGGTCAAAATGTGCAGCATATGGAATGTGACACAAGATGAGGGAGGTACACATGGCTAGGGATAGAGTGGGGTATAAACATGCCATCTGCTGCCCTGGCCCACAGGGAAATTACTGTGAATCATTTCCACCTGATGGATCAGGGTGGCTGGTGGTACAGGCCACACTCTTCCCTAGTAATACACAGCATCATTGAAAGACAGCATTATTTTGTTTCTTTTTACTGCTTGGTATTAATGATAACTCTTGCTTTACCGTATGTATCTTGGTAAGATCCCTTCTACCCTTTATGTTATGTCATATGCTGTAATTTCTGCCTGGCTGTATTCTCTAACCTTATACAACTTTGATCTGATTCATGAGTGAAAAGGGTCATCATGGACCAGCCAGCAGTTCAAATTTCACTGTTTTAGGAGGACATCAGAGTTTTGTGTTGAAATTTTGGCAGGAAAATAATAGCTAATAATATTCACATAAGCCTACTACATTTACTATAACACATCGCTAAAGTTGGCCAATTTCCATACGCACAGTCTTGTTTTATGGCAGCACTAGTTCACTTTAGGGATGTGACAGACGTCATTTTACAGATAATGGCCACATTTTTTTTTTGGAGTCTGAAATGATTGTAAACATCTTATATTATTACAACAAGAAAAGCATCAGTGCTGACCAATGTCTGTGAGTATAATTACGCCAGCAGGTTGTTTGATGAAGAGCAAGCCCCATTTTCTAAGCTCATCTTCACTATCCTAATCAAGTATTTCATTATAAATGTTGATAAACCCATTGCATTTCAATGCATTGCTTTTTGGAGTTTGGCGGACTAACAAGTTACTTAAAAAACTGCCATAGCCAGAAGTTATGCATATGGCCATCCATACTCTTTTGACTAGAATTATGTGCATTCCAGATGAATGTTCAGTGTTTCTGAAGAACTAATTGCATGTGTTATATATTATATTATATTATATTAATATGACTGCAGAAGATAAACTATTTGTCTATCTAGTATGTCCTGATCTATGTATTAGTTCATATATACTAATTTACTGTCCATAATCCTTTTTTCTGTTTGACTCTGTAGTTTTATCCTTTATTTTCTCAAGTATACAAAATATCCAACGTCATTTCACTGATGAAATAAATAAATAAATGAATGAATGAATGAATGAATACATAAACAACATGAAGACAGATGATATCCACTGGTAAATATATATAATTTTGTAATGTAACCCAGTCATGGAACTGAATCAAGTTAGTTGAACAATGTATTTGCAACAGCCCTGCTACCCAAATTATAGTCCACTGAAGTTGTACATTTTTCAGACATATCCTTTGAAATCATTTGTACTACTTTTCCCTACAACCACTGTTACAAAGACAGGACTGGAATCTGCAAAATGTGTCCTGTCACCTATTTAACATAATGCATTCCGCTCAGACATCTGTTTCTGGTGCTCCCCTAGCAGGGCCCCATACATATATATATATATATATATATATATATATATATATATATATATATATATATAAAATTGATACACATCTCTCACATCTCTCTCTCTCTCTCTCTCTATATATATATATATATATATATATATATATATATGCCACTTTATATATATATATATATATATATATATATATATATATATATATATACTTATTAAACCGAGTGAAAACTATGAAGAAGCCGTAATAAATGCATATAAAACTTCAGAAGAAAAATAAACATAAAAACTGAAAACTAACAAAGAAATGCAGAACGTATCCCACAGTAAATATTCATGAGCCTGATGTGTTTTTTCTTTGTTAGTTTTCAGTTTTTATGTTTCTTTATTATGGCTATACAAGTCAGTGGGAATGGTGGAGTGAATTGGCACTCCTGGGTCAAGGAACATATTTGCCATTATTTTCCACCAAAAGATATGGCATGCTAAGACATAAGGCACTAGTATGCCATTGTTTAACATGTCCATCCAAACCACAGTTCCAGCAGAAAAACAATTCCAAAGAAACAGTCAGACGTTGAAAGAAATGTTTGATTTTTAGCGATTTTTTTCTCTGTTTCATCTGAAGAAGTTTTGTACTTATTAAAACGAAAGCACTAATATCAAATGTTTCTCTCAACTTCTGAGTGTTTCTCTGGAATTATTTTTCTGCTGGAACTGTGGTTTGGAGCCTCTACAGTACATATTTTCTCTTTGCTTTATTTACTCCGTTTTCGAGGCAGACAGGTTACCCTTCTTTTAGGTGAGAGAACAGTGGATCAAACTACAACTCAATGAGTAGTCTCCCATGAGCTGCAACTCATCAGTTGTTTAATGCCATACAGAGCCGCTGCCAGCCAGCAACCTTTACATTAGTGCAGTAGCAGTGAGTCATAGTTTTTGGACTTTTCAGTTTGTTTGTCTGCATTGTTGCACGACAGTTGAGCTTATATCTAAATCTCAATCTCTATCTATATATTTACCTATATATCTATTTATCTATGATATATATAGGCATATGGGCAAAGCCATCACATAGGAGAGGGTGCAGGAAGGCTTGTCCCTCCCCTCTGCAAAACAGACAGAGAAAACAAAGCAGATTAGTAAGTGACATGAAGTAAGTACAATATAGTAGGAACAGTCACCATAGCAACAAAAAGTGGCCACTTGGACCCAGTAGTCAAATTACATAGAAGCAAAAATGCATAGAAAGTTATCACTATGCATTCTTTGGCCTAAGAGGTAAATCTGAAGATACAGTACATAGGAGTAAAACCCTGCAAGAATGCAAAATACATATTAAAATAAAAATAAACAATGAATTACTATAGACACCCAGTTAAATAAAGGCAAGAGCACACAAACAAATCAATTTAAGAAAAAAATGACAGAGGTAGGAAAGCATTAATACTTTCATATTTTTTTTAAGTTCTTCAAAGCTGCTTCCACTGTCATATGTATGTATCCCAGTATATTAGAACATTTTCTTTTACTCTGTTATAGAAGCTCAGTGCACCTTGTAACTTACATCAGCTGTGCAGCTCACAAATAGGCAGTTTGTCACTTTAGCTCAAGACATTAAGGCTTTGAGTTGCTAACATATTTTCTTCTATATCTGGCCTCTGTAGAGTGATAAATTGCTCAGGTTTTAGTTAAAAAAAAAACTTTATTTTTTTTTACCTTTAAACTGTAGGAAGTAGTTAGACCACACAAGGAGTAAATTGGCTGATAGCACTCCTCCAACACTTTGCTCCTGGAGTAGTTGTCCCTCTCACCCCACCTTAGCTACTCTGGGGACACGTGATTTCTGGGTTTACCTTGTTAACATATAAGTAAAATCATCATGTCACATGATATCTTCCTGAATAACATGGAGCACTAAGCATGCTGTGAATTAGGTTTCAGTGCTCATATTTTAAAAGTCATTGGAAGAATGAAATAAGAAAGTGAAAAAGGCAATCAAAAACACATAAGGAGTTGACAATGTCCTATGTATTCAACAATCTCGCGTGGGAGAGGTTTTACTCCTATCAGGACAAAAGTATTACTTTCTGTAATGTCATTTCCTATGAATCAGAGAGAGAAACCTATTTTGTTCTGCAGTGTTTTCTAATTTTTTTTTTATTGGAATGTTTTCTTTTCATGTTGCGTAACAGAACCTCTACCTTCCCTGTGCATAAACCATTAGAGCTCCCTCATTTCCCAACAAACTCTTTGACTGTAATTCACATTTCTTTCTTTGACAGCATAGCAAATGTCTTTTAGCCACTGGTTCGTAGACAGTGACACACACACAGATATTACAAACGGCATGCCTGCCTCATTGTTTGCTAACAAATAAAGCTGGGATGTTGGCTGCCAAGAATTATATGTGTAAAATGCATTTCAGTGTAGTTTGGTAATGCAGGTTTAGGGGAAGCCCATGCAATTGGTTTGCTTAGGAAGACCACAATGAGTCAAACACCACTGCATCTGAATGTTGACTCCTTTCTCACTGTCCCTCCCTCAGAGATGGCATTAAACAACACGAGGCTTAGTGACACAAACAAGCTAAACAAAACTATCTATACAGAGTGCCAGACCACTGGTCTGTTTCTAGCGAACGTCTCTTCCAGCAGGATAAATGTCCAGCACTAAACTTTTTTTTTTCTGCAAGCAGGTCTGAACTGCAGAACTTCACACTGAGGGTTCAGATCTAGCTAAACAGTTTCTGTGATTGGCTGATCACTTAAACAATAGTCACAACTAGAAAGAAGGAGTTCATTATTCTTCTACAAACTATTATTCAGCAGAAAGGACATTGAATATTACACCTCATAACAGTTCATGTAGTGCCAATATTTGGCTTGATGGTTTAAGATGTTTAAACACCAACGGCCTAGGAAAACACAGACGTGAACCACTGGAGCTAGAGTCAGTAAAAAAAAAAAAAAAAAGTCAAGTAATGCTGTTCCTTAGTCATGAACACTAATAGAAATATACTGATAATGCACACATTTGACATCAGTGTCCATCCATTTAGCAACAACAGCATGTATCTTTACTCAGTTATATAATATGGCCATATTTTGTCAAAATAAAAAATGTTAGAGAACATGTTTTTGTTTCTAACTGTGTGAATAATCATCACTCTATTGAATGGAAAGGTCAGTTTCTGCAGTTTGTTATTCAACTCTGACTTCTTTTTCTTTGATTGTTGGACTCAGTAACTGCAGGACAGCAATACGAATTTCTAAAACTAAAATGTTCCATGAATTATAAAATTTCAAAGAAGCCTCTCTCATCTCACTCAGTCTTTAACAATTGCCTATTAAAGTTCAGAAAGAAAACAATTACCAGCTCTTTCTCTGCTTCAGGGTCTCAAAATCTTCTTACCCCACAAACTAGACATTCCATTTGCAAAGTCATCTTAATTCCTTAATCACAATACAGACATCCTCTGTCCAGTACTGCCTTCTGTAGGAATAGCAGTTCTACCCTCAAGTCTGATAAAGAGAATGTCCAGATGTATGTTTGTGTGCACTAAGGGCACATATTATTATGTCACCACACCTAATGGTAACTGGCTTCTTATCAAAAACACGTAGACATTATTATCTGTCTCCTGGTGAACCACATACTTCTTTATCATGCATACTGGCTTCTGCTCATATAATTGTTATCATGTTGTCTGTTAGAAGACCTTTTCTTCACTTTCTTCAGTTTGATAAAGTGAGCATTCAGTGTTTTTAGAAGATATAACGGGAAAATGGAAGTAGGTGCACCCCTTTAAGAGGTAGGCCTTGTGTACAGAAATATATATATATATATATATATATATATATATATATATATATATGTTTGTATATTTCATTAGAAAGCATACCCCTTAATTCCTTAATTAACATAGATCATCAGATCAGCAAACTGATCACCTCAATAGAACAAAGCAACCAGGTGTTATTTTTGTGGCTGGTCATACATACAGAGACATCAAGATAAGCTGGCCAGCCTAAATGTTATTTCTTTTGTGGGGGCGTTTCTCATTTAATTAATAATTGTCAACAAGGTACAATGTCACCACTGTGGGGAGAAAGGACATAGAGCACGAAGGTTTGTACCTGAATGTATGTTATGAAAAATGGGAGGGGGGGGGACACTTTTGGAAGGATTGTCAAGAGAAAACAGAAAATAATGACAAAGATAGGGAAATGGAGGAAAACGTAAACAATGATGGACAAGAGGAAGCTGTGGGAGAGGATGAACTAGATGAAGAAGAAACTGTAAAAGAAAAAAAACATATGGAGAGTGAAATGAGGAGAGACAGAGAGAGACTGCATGCAGGAAGAGAGGTCAGAAGAAGGGACTGATACTAATATTTTCTGAAGTTTTAGCCAGTGAAAAATCTGATTCTGAGGATCAAGGATTATTTCTACATAAACCCAGGAAAATATATTCAGTTGAGGAAAGAGTAAAAACAAGAACATGAAAATTTAAAAATATTTTCCCTAAAGTTAAAAAGATGGAAAAGCAACTGTTTTAAAGTACTTCCAATAAATGTGAACACTTATTACCTTTGTAGGCATACTGGAATGGTGTGCTAAATGGAATGTGGATGTTATTTTGTTAAAGGATGTAAAATTCCTGACAAGCAAAGAAAGATTGCAAATGGAAAATTATAATTCCCAAGGGACTTTTGATTTAACGGGAAAATGTTAAAAGAAAGGGGAAGATGTAAAAAATACAGGAAGTGATAAAATGTGGTAAATTGGCTGTTTGGAACAAAGGTAGATGGACTTACAGAAAGCTTGCAGTTGAATCTAGAATTTAATATTTTGTGTTACTGGAAGGATTGGGTAGCAGATGGTGATACAATTGTGTTGTGTTTTTCAAACTATTTATCAATGTGGACAGAGGTGAAGGAAGAAAGGCAGTATACTGAAATAGGAAAGGGAACTAAAAAGAATAAATGTGAAATTATGGGATGAAATTAGAGGGGGAAGTATTGCAGTTATGGAAAGATCATATAACCAAGAAAGGTCTTCTGTAAAAAGCAGTCTGAATGGTGAACAGAATTTAAAAAGAAGCATAAAAAGTTTTTTTTTTCAATGCCAGAATGATGTAAGAAAAGAAGAGAAACTGAAGTATCTATTAGAGAATTTATAGAATAATATAAGAGAGTACTATGATATGGAAAAGAAATATACCACAGAAATCAAGAAAAAAATAAGCCATTACTGTTTTGGCAGAGATATTATTTACAAGACAGAGAAGGAAGGAGGTGTGTGCATATTTGTGCAAAACAGTAAAGCAGGTTATTAGTTTAATGATGAAAATTAAACATGTAAAAGAAGAACTAAAAAAGAACACAAGCAAATTATGAGTATTGTAGTACAACATTTAGAAAATAAGCATAAGAGTAAAAAGAAGGAAAATAAGAGATAGTGGAAAGTAAAAAAAAAACTCCAGAGTTAAGGAAGAATTAAAAAAAATAAAATACTATTAGTGAATTGGAAGAAGTACTTCGGAAAATAAATGTTGATTCAGAATCAGGTCCAGATGGAATAGGCTATGGAATGTAAAAGAAATAAAAGAAATGGTAAAGAGAACTTTTGTAAATGTACTGAATGGATGGATAAAGTAAGAGCTTATGAAGAATTACGTAGTGCGAAATTAAAATTTATACTAAAGAAAGACAAGAAGAATGAAATAAAAAATTGGGGACTCATTTCACTAAATAACACAGATTATAATTTGGGGGGGATACAGAGGAGAACAGAAGGAAGAATTAGGGATATTAATGAAGAAAGTATATATGGTTCAGAAAGAAAGGGATGCTAAGAACTGTTATTGGTTGTGAGAGAAATTTTGGATGATATTATAAGCAAATGGTGGATGTGAAACTTATGTTAGGTGATATCAGCAAGAAATTTGATACAGTAGGACATGATACTTTGTCGAATGTTATCGAGAAGTATGGAAAAATGTAATATAATTAGAAGAGTGTGTATGTCAGCATATCAAAATAATAGAGTGAGAGTGTTAGTGAATCAGTGGCTATGTAAAGAAATACGACTTCCCTTACCTACATTGTTTAGGTGGGATTCTGGCATCCAGTCATAATCCTGCAGATGGTAGATTTGCACCATTGGCTCCTCAGCCTAGCACATACACCAAATGTCTGAACCTGCGGTTCCTCTCGTACTGAACAGCATTACTATCGCAACAACACATCATCAGTAGGGTAAAACCAACTTGTCTCACGACGGCATGAATTGTGGTATAAGACAAGGCTCTCTCATCAAGAAAATATTGTTTGCATTGATGATGAACGTAATAGCAAGTGAAGTAGCTTATAAAATGAAAAATGCTAGATATATGATGCAAAACTAGGTGGTGATTCCAATAGTTTTGGCATATGCAGACAATTTAGTTGTAGTTGTTAAGAACAACATACAGATGAGGAAAGTACTGGTTTGTCTGAATGGATGTTTAAAGGAAATGGGAATGACCTTGAATAAAAACAAAAGTAAGTGTTTGGCTGATGTGAAAACTGGGGATGTACATTCTTCAATGAAGTGTCTTTGCTAAGGATAAAAGTTGGGAAAATGATGCAATTATGATGCAATGGGAGGGACTGATAAAAGGAATAAAGACATATGTCTTCTGTGAGGATGTATAAATTAGCATTCAGAAAAAAAGGATTTACCTGGTGAATCCTGTATTAATGGGAAAATAGCATATATGTCAAATGTTTATATGATCCTAGAGAAACATGAAAAGGAAATTATGCATTTGGTGTTTTCTTTTATATGGAGTTCAAGATAAAATCTTGTAAAAAGAGGTGTGTTGTATGAGTGAAGATGAAGGGGAGGTGTTACTAAATTAAATTGTTCATTTTGTTTCTTTAAACTTGTACAGTGTATTATAGTGGGTAAAGGAGGATAATGACAAATTAATGGTGAGAATGTTTAAATATAAGTACAAAAAGTTCTGGGGTAATGAGAATAAGAACAAGGGAAAACAGAATATATAAATGAAGAACTTAAAAAAGATATCAAGAAAAAATACTAATGTGGAAAATAAGCATTGGCGATATAGAAAAAGATAGAAAGGTGTGGTATAATAATGTGACAAAACAATATTATTATGCAAAGCCATAGCCAAACTCAAAGAAGTGATTTAAGCCATTAAAGGAAGGAAAACGTGATGTACCAAGATAGTAGTGTTAGGATCTCCTATGGACACTGCTAATAAATAAGTTAAAGGTAAAGAGAATATGTCATATATACAAAATAAGTTGAAAGAATGTGTTTTATTTTGTGGGAAGGAAGAGACAACAAGTCATGTTTTTGTAATATAAAACAGTGGTGAAACTCTAGAAAAGTTATGTGAAGAACATTTTTTGAGAGCATTAACGACACAGGCAATACAGATATGAATATGATTATGTATGGATATTATACGAACAGGAAAAAAGAAAATGTGAGAAGGGTAGTTAATCATTTATTTCATGTACTATGGTTATTTAGAAAGAAAGACTAATTGACATTTTGTTTAATGGGAAACTGATTTTGACAGATATATTGCAAAATTTAGATTATGGTAATTGAAGGCGTGGGGGTCAATTACGGAAGAATAATAGTGAGGATGTTATAAGAAAAAATAGGAGTAGAGCACCCCCCCTTATACTGCACTGCAGTGTTAGTAATTGATCTATCTGGTGTGGGAATAGACTTCATAATAGTCTTCTGTATCAGTGGTGAGTGTGCCACCTGTTGTACCACTCTTCAAAGTTCTTTGTCAGAACTTTCTCCGTTAACAACTGATAAGAAACTGTAAGAACACTGCATAAGTATTAGGTATGCAATTCACCTGCAAGCTTGCTGTACAATCAACTACTCACACAAATCTGTACTAACCACTCATAACACTGCAGTGTCATTCAGCATGGAACACAGACATATAGGAGGTTAAAGCAAGAAACGTAGTAAAGCATCCACATTTGAGAACTCATCTGCTGCTTGAATTAAAAGTTGGACATACCTTCTCATTAATAAAATGATTATTTTACAGACTTCACTTCTGAAACACAGTAGCAAGATTTTTTTAGCAAATCCATTTTTTTAATCAGTTAATTCCACAAAATGACATTTAGCAGCTTCAGAAGAAATGCTAGTGCCCTGCTACCATTCTGAAATTTGCTGACAGAATTTTAATATATGATCAACACCTTGAGACTGTTTCGCACCTAAACTCAGAAACACCCCAGAAGTAGCCACGCTCAAGGATTTAGACAACTTCTTTTAACGTATGTGGATGTTTTTATTGAATACTGTAGTTACTGCTAACCAAACACAACTCTGTCCTGCACTTCAGAATAGCCACTGACTGAATTCCTTAATACAGTACCGGTCTGCTGCAAACTCATGTTATTAGTTACATGTTTTCATTTTTTACATTTTACATTTTAATGATGTCACACATTTTTGTCTGAATTTTGTCCTCATTTGTCATTTTGTTCAAACTTCTACCAGCATATATGAACACTTTATATAGCTGACAGTACAGTTATGAGTGCATTTCACTGTCAGTATTTTATTCATTCGCATTTATTATATGACTGCAACTTGCTTAGTTAAACCACTAGATTTATGATAGTGTTTTTTGCAACCACTCCTTATATTTTTTGGGATTAATTGCACAGGTCATGAGTGAAAAAAGTGTAATTTCAATCAGATCATCCACCAATTAACAATTAAACAAAAAGTACTTAAATTAATTACTCAATCAAAAAATACATAACATATCGATTGCATTCTTCTGCGACATGAATTCCTGCAAAAATGTCTCTGCTTGCATAAAACTTTTAAATCTCACAAAACATGTTTTACAGAAAACAGAAATGACATTACAGAGGCTTACCAACTTAGCTTCAGACTGCATCTGAGGAATCTGGGGAGAAGTGCAGGGATTATTCATATTTGGACTTTGCATTCCCATAATATTTGAGTTCATAGACATCTGCCTTTCTATCTAGAAAAAGCACAAACAACAGTTGTCAGTGTTGCATTGTTTCTGCAGCTATACTGCAACACATTTTCTTAATGGCAACAGAGAAAACAAGGTTATATTACTAGTGAAACATTATGGCAGAACATGATGACAGGTCTGATCTACTAGTTAGAGCTTTGGAACAGGACTAGCCAATGGTGTCTCAACATGAGAGTTAAATTCTATTACTGTCCTATACCCATAAGTTTCCTCAATGCACTCTGCAATGAAATTCACTGTAAATAAGGACCACATTCCAAGGGAAATGCAAAATGATTTGGTGTAAATATAGTATACCCTTTAAGTAGTTCAGGAAGTGAAGCATTTTAGATGTCACTCTGTGTATATCGCATGCATCTGTATTTTTATATAGATATACATATATCTCACACTCTGCATGTGTGTGTGTGTGTGTGTGTGTGTGTGTGTGTGTGTGTGTGTGTGTGTGTGTGTGTGCGCGCATACGGAAAATTTTTCTTGAAATTAATAATTGCAGCCTCCATTTAGCCATCAACATATTGTTCCCAAAGTACAATCTTTGCCACCTTTTTTTTTTAATTAAATTCCCCGAACTGATATTTCTAGCAGCTTTTGACTGATAAATAGGAAATTGACATCATTAGAAATGCTGCTGTCTGATCTCAAATATTTCATCACAGCAAAATTATGTTGATTAGTCAGTTTCAGAACTGGGCGGCCACGGTGGTGCAGCGGTTAGCGTTGCCGCCTCACACCCAGAGGTTCTCTGGTTCGATTCTCGGCTGGGGTGCCTTCTGTGCAGAGTCTGCATATCCTTCCTGTGGTCATGTGGGTTTCCTCCGGGTGCTCCGGTTTCCTCCCACATCCCAAAGATGTGCAGTAGGTGGATTGGACACTCTAAATTGGCCCTAGGTATGAGTGTGTGCATGTGTGTGCCTTCTGTGGAAGGTTGGGCACCGGGCTGGCAACTCAACACTGTAAAACTCCACTGCCAATCATGGTCAGGCAGATGATCCGCTATGGTGACCCCTAACCAGGAAAAGCTGAAAGAAGAAGAAGTCAGTTCCAGAATTCTTGGAAGGCAAACTAATGAAAAATGTTCATAATGACATACAAGCAATGATGCCCAACAGGGGGTGTGTTATTGTGGAAATAATGCATACCCAGGGCTGTTCTGAGTCCCAGTGCTGCAGGCTGATGGCTTCTACACCACTGCAAGGGAATTATTTCCGCAATAACACAGAGCTGGATCATGGTCAAATGTGGCCCTAGGCAGGGTAATGGATCAGCCCCCCCCACCAGCACCCTTCAATCATTTCAGTGTCCCATTTCTTGTCTATTTCTCCCCAGTTACCATAAACACTGTTCAAAACTTCTACAATGATTAGAGATATTTAAAACTTTTATTTCAAATTTTATAGCACAAACACTGATAGCCATTTGCTAAACAAAACAATACAGTCTCACAATGAAAACAGTCTTAGCAAGAATAGTAAGCTTCTCTGACCTTGACACTCACATTCATTGAAATGGCATTGAAACCCACATTCAAAGAAAATGCATCTGGCCAGTGGCACATCAAGTTTGCCTTTGGACAATTTTCAAATGATAGGCCCCTTGCACACATTTTTAGGACCATGTACAGTAGATATGCATGTGTTCTTTGATGTACCATCTTAATTGCATTAAATTATATTCCTTGTATTACACAGCGCCACTTGTCAGGGTGTGTTTTAAATTTGTAGTTTTGAATGTTTTTCCAGTGCGCAATGAAACAAACTGTATGAACCAATAATGACAAAACTATCCATTACAGAACAATTCAACCACAAAAGGCCACTCAAACTTCTATCATTACAATCCACAGATATCAGTCAATATACACAACTTTTGTAGAAGTAAAAGACATCTGAATAATTCCACATTAAAGCGACCTATAACTAATGAAGAGGTTGCTGCTGGCAAACAACTTTACATTTCAGTGTTTCATGTGCAATTCAGTGCTTGCTACCCTTGAAGAATAAATTGCCTTGTTACATTTAAAACAAAAAATTGGTAAGCTGGTAAAATTGCAATATGGAATGGCTGCCAAACTGACAACAGGTTTGTAGTCACTAGGCATCTCTACCAAAGGAGGACACACTCAGGAGCACAGCATCCCCATCTACCTTTAAAAGACATTGCTATAGCAGCACTCCATGTACATGGTGGGAGAGTAGAACCCACAGCTTTCTTCACCAAAGGCAAGTATGCTGCTTTATTACTGACACTGCTTTCAAATTTTATAGCACAGTCAGTGACGATGGCTATATGCTACACAAAACAGGTACACAATGAAAACAGACTTGACATGAGCGACAATGAACTTCTCTTCCCTTGAAACTCAACATTCTTATAAAATGCATTGAAACTCAACATTCATTGAAAATGCACTGAAACTCAAAAATCCTTGAAAATTTCCCTGCTGATTACAGTTTGTTAAATAGGGTAGAGGATTTAGGCACTAGTCTCCTGTAATCAAGGTACAGGGTTTGGGCCTGAATAAGTTAACTAACCAACTTGCCATCTCTAGCTAGGCCATTTCACACAGACACACACACACACACACACACACACACACACACACACACACACACACACACACACACACACACACACACACACACACACACAAACTTTCAGATGATTTAAGTGAATACACATCAGATATACCACAGAATGAAAAAAAGAACACAGGGAAGGATAAAACTCTGAGGCAATCTGACAGTATGGACACTAGGGATACTTTTACTGGAAAATATATATCCATAAAGAAGCTGACATAGTTTATGGTATCATCAGAGAATGACAGTAGGTATAATTTAAGGTACAGTGGCTTACTTGGTCAAGTCATTATTTTGGTCAATAAACGGAGCTCTATTAACATGACTTTGCTTATGTTAGAACAGTTGCAACTGACAGCAAGAAAAAGGTAATTTGTAGTACTGAAACTTGCACACACGCATATGCATAAACGTGTAAACATACATACACACGTTTCTTTCTTCTTTTTCTGCATTTTTTTTATTAATTCACCTTTTAAACTTTACTCTTGCTAAACAGCAAAATGCCACTTAAAGAGTGTGAAAAAATGGTGACTGAGCTTTTTTACTGCCCAAGCTTCATGCCACTTTAATATGCTACTGGGAAGCAGTGAACTAATTTTTCAGTGCCCTTACCTGTACATTAACACCCTGCTGGAGAATGTTTGTTCTCCAGTCAGGGTGGTAATGTATATGTCATCCATTTTCTAATCCTTAACTAAGCTTTCCTTTGTGATATTCTTTGCAATACATAAGGAAATAATTCACAGATATATCTACTAAATTAAAGTATTTAGGTACTCTGACCTGGATTTGTGTTGACTTTCCAAAGAAATTTCATTGTGTGGTAATAACATGGAATCTAAATCCCTGAAAACTACTTTCAGGGAACCTCAAAATATGTTTTTTGCTGCACCCTCCCCCCCATGTGAAGAGATACCCTCACAACTCCCACAATTACATCCACAAACTCCAAAGTTGCATAGTAATGGGGAAATGTTAAAACTCCATTACAGCTGAAAGTGCTCTTTAGGAAAATTATTTTGTGGTATCAGCACTCACTGAAATAGCCTTCACAAAACTGTCAAGTCTTCAATCTAACCCTAATGTATTCTCTGCCCTCCATCCAATATATACTTACAATGAGGGCTGAAGATAAAGTAAATATATAATGCCGGCCCAACTGATGAGATAAGAAGAACAAAACAGAAAAGTAGCAACTTTCACTGAACACATATTTTACTAAAAGTCTGCCCAAGGTGAGAAAGTATATGACATCCTGACCTGTATCAGAGCCATAGAAAGTGGGTAAATCCTGTAACATCTACAATGAACCACCAAAGAATATTATATTCTATTTTTTGTGTGAACTACCTACAAAGAAAGGAGATGTAAATCAAGAGTGGTAAACAGGGGATGTGTTTTAACCTATAATCGTAGACTTTATTTATGACATGGCAGAAAACAAGCCCTCTACAGATGACCTCACTCACATATAGTGAAAATAATGTGGAAAATGAACTCTCTGACTCATCTGTGCACAAAAAAAACTTCCTTACCACATTCAACTAAATATGGTAAACTCCAAGGTTGGCTGAGTTCATTTTGGTCATTCACTCTTCTCCCACTAGGCTTATCTATCTGGACATTTTAGGGAAAAATGATGTCGGCCAGCACTGCCAACGAATGCTGTACAGTTTGCTGCTACTATAAATGATGGTCTGAGCCCTGTAGTTTGGATAAGATATGTCCCAGCTGTAGCTTCTTAGGCTTCATGGGGTTCTTATATGGAACCCGAGCCCTTTTTACCCACTTATTAATAGCCAATGGGCTGCCATTGGTTTCCATTAGGTGTTTCCCATCTGTCTGTGCTACTCTGTTCTCTAGAATATTCCTCTCAACTGGCTAACAAACTGCAGATGTTTGGACATTTCCTGACTTGGAAATAACTGGAAAAGCTTCTGATGCTTACCATTAGTAGATGATTTGCTTTAATGTGAGTTCACCTGATTTTAAATTATAAGTATTGTAATTACTATCCTTTAGTATTACATTAGTTGTGCTAACGGAAATTACAGAGGGGCTTTCATTGTTTAATTGCAAGGTGAACGACATGTTTTGTAGTGACAATGGCAAACATACCCAGCCTGTGGGGTGTGAGTTCTATAAGTCAGTGCCAGTCTCCTGCAGCTGCAGAATATACAATATGTATTATAATGCTGTTGGAAATAACTCCTAACCTGCTATATCCACAGTAGGTTTTCCAGTGACGTCAACAGTATTCTGAGCTGCAGTATGTACTGAGGCCATCATAATTACCTTTAATAATACTGTGCCAGAATTACATGCTTACATACATGCTTTAACTTGACCACTGGAACCATGTTGCACATCTCTGTGCTTCTAACAATGGTAAAAACTAAAAGGAAATTAAAATTACCTGAGGGTCACTTTTCAAAACATGGCACGATGCTGTTTGAGAAATGGACTCAACACCAGTCTGGGCAACACATAAGTCATTGGAATATTTGTAAAACTCGGCACTACTTTACATAATGCTTGCATTTCATATACTGAATGCTTTGCTTTGCTGTTTGTGAAATAATCAACATGTTTTATCACTTTAAATTTGTTTTACCAAACTACATGATCCATCAAAAGATGATCACCCATCATGTATATTTGGCTCTTTAAGGATGTGCAAATCACATCTTTCATTGTAATAGTCTACTTAAGCAATATTCAAATTACACATTACCTTTTCTGGTGACAGATCTCAATATATTTAGCATTTTAGCTTTAGTTACTTTTACTACTTCCACATAATGAAACAACCCCTCCTGGTGGAGGTCTGTCTGGGGTGACAAGACTGTTGGCACAAAACTGTCATTAGCAATGGCAAGATACAAGGACACTGCAGACCTTCTATGCAGGTTTGCCCACAATGTCTCCCTTTACTGACCAGTCACTGTATTAGACATGATTCTTATAAAAACACCATAAAGATCATGGACGATCAGGAGAATTATAACAGAACAATCGTGCTACTTATTGCATTCTTGAAATGTAAGAAGAATTCACAGACGACTTCTAAAAACTACAGTGTGATGTGACAGCAGACATTAACATCTTTGATGATTGTTCAATCTCAGCCTTACTACAGAATGATTGTGTTCAATCTCAGCCTTACTACAGGATATGTACCCAAAGAGTGGCGTACAGCAACAGTGGTCCCTCTCCACAAAGGTGGTGCCTCAACGGATCCTGGAAACTATCGCCCCATAAGCCTGACTAGCTTGGTCTGCAAAGCTATGGAAAGGATCATCATGGACCTCATTAATAAAGATATTGGGGACCTACAGACACTGGATCCCACCCAGTTCGGCTTTGTTAAGGGCAGATCCTGCCTCTTAAACCTGGTTGATTTCTTTGAAACAGTCACCAAGTAGGTGGTCCACACAGCCTACCTGGACCTTGCAAAAGCCTTCGATACAATACTCCACTCGGGCATTATAGATAAGCTCACCAGCTTAAATATAAACCCCTATGTCACTAGATGGGTTGCAAACTGGCTCAAGGACAGAACCCACATGGTTAGAATTGCTGGAGCCATGTCAGACTCCAAACCAGTTACAAGTGGCGTCCCACAAGGCTCAGTCCTGGGACCTCTCTTGTTCGGTATATATTTCTCGGAGGTACAGGCTAACACAGAAGGACTGTGGCTGACCAAGTTCGCAGATGACTGCAAACTGGGTGCCATAATCGACTCTCCAGCCGACACAAGCATCCTACAAAGGGGCCTCATAGAAACAGACAACTGGTGCCAGAGCCATGACCTCAAGCTAAACGCCAAAAAGTGTATAGTCATCCCCTTTTGCAAAAACAAAGTGCCCACAAATTACCACATAGGTGGTAATCCATTAAGTACGGAAGAAGTAATTAGGGACCTGGGTACCCAAGTTGATAGCAATCTCTCATTTGACAACCACGTGGCCAAAGTGGTTAGAAAAACATTTTATATAGCCCACCTAATCATGAAGGCATTCACATCTAGATCAGGGGAGGTCATCGTGCCTCTTTACTCATTCCTCATCAGGCCCATAATTGAGTACAATGCCCCTTTTGGGATGTACCTTACCAGACACCTGCAGCAATTGGAAAGACCCCAAAAGTACCTCACCAAGAGGATCAAAGGGCTCAAACAGATGCCATATGCTGACCGGTTAAAGAAACTCCAGCTCGCTCAGAGGCGACCTGTGCCTGACGTATAAAGCCATGTCCAACCCGGAATTAATGGACATGCTGCACCTCAGAAATTCCAAATCCCATCAAGCTACGCGCTCGAGAGACTTGAACCTCAGCACTGAAATAAATAGGACATGCTGGAGGGACAGATTCATAACCCAGAGGCTCCCTTCACTCTGGAATAAAATCCCAATCCAGGTTAGGCAGAGTCCCTCGTTGACTCTCTTCAACAGGAATCTTGATGGGTAGATGGGAGATTGTAGGTTTACCCCGGGTATCACTTCTGTGTCACTGTTAGACAGAGGCAGAGTATACTAACCTCGAAAAAGGGCATAGCAAAATTCATTTAAAATGGGTGGCGAAAGCCAAACACATTCTGGCTAGGCTTAGAGTGTTGACAACAGGCAGTGACATAACACATGATAGTCGTGAACTGTGACATAACAGGATGTCATATAGGGACCTACCTAAAAACCTGCAACAAAAGAGTGATACAGTTTGAAATAATAACTCTGAAATAATTAAACCACATATGAAATAACACACTGAAGTTCAGAAAAAGTCACTGATAAAATTATGGAAAAAGTACAGAAATGTTTCTCTACCAGTGTAGCAAAGTTAAAAAGTGGTCCTTGGTTACGAAATGTGCCTTTAACATCACTGGAATTTTATTTCCAGAACACTTTGAAGATTGAAAAAGCAAAGATAGTTATTTTTCTGTGTGAAACTGTTAGAAATTGTAAGCACAACGTAACAATCCAACTTAAACTACAGACACAGAAAGAGCTCTTTAGACATGCTTGGAAAATTAGGATAAAAACAAAACAGACTAAATGAGATGAGACAATTTTCTCTTGCTAGACGACTTGGCAGCATTCACGATACATATATGATGGTAGAACAATAAATATGTGACATCATTATATTAGAATTTTGGATATTTACAAATGACTTAATTTATTTGTCTTCCAAGAAAAAATGGAGTAACACAAAATGGCTCACTAATGGAGAGATAGACTAAACAAGGGTCAGAAATACCAAAACAAAAACTGTTAAATATAAATGGACAATTCCTATAACAGTATCACATAAGTGGAAACAATTTTGTTACACTTCTGAGTTGTTGGATTATAACACTACAGATTACTGCCTTTTATTTAAATTACCAGAGAACTGGTACGTCAATTGTTTTACCAACCCTTTTCAACCCCAGCCACAAACTGCATCAACAAACTCCTGCACAGATTTGAACTACTATATTAGTTAGACACACTTTGGAAGCACAGACCTTGGTCAAAGCCTAGGAGCCCAGCACAAAAGCAATGCATGCTTCAGTTAGGCTTTTAAGCCAGATTTGATGAATTATCATTCTAGTTGCACTAAAGATTAAGCTACCGAAGGGGCTGACCACTGGCCATTCTTTTGAAGCCTCATCAGTCCCTTACATATTGATCATTCATACAGAAACAGATTAATGCAAACAGAATAAGTACAAATGCACATTTATATGTATTCCTTTATTTACTTCTTTATTTTATTTTTTACCCGGTAAATGATGTAGTCATTATACGGGAGGGTGGCGTAATGGTTAAGGTGTTTACCTTAGAAGCACAAGGTGCACGGTTTGATTCTCACAGGGGGTAATTGGCTAGGCTTCAAAATGGTCCATGAGGGCAGCTAGCCTAGTAATAATCTATGAATCTAGTCCTCCTGTTGTTTTCTACTCTGTATGGGTGAGAAGAGGGAGAGATGAAACTTTACAATGTTGACTATATTTTACCTGCTTCAATATCTGTACAGTCAGTACAACTGGAATATTAATCCGGAGGGTCTAGTTTTGAGTCCTAATTGGATCATATATGGTAATTTACATTTACCAAATGCAGGTGACACAGAAGTCTTTCTATGACAATATTAGTGTGGAATATAATAACCATCATACAGGTTGTTGTTGAGTTCTTAACATCTGATAGTAGACTGTTTATAGACAGGGACAAATGACTAGGAAATAGGACAAAACCTTGGAACATTCCAGACAGAACATAATATTGATAAAGAAATCTGTTTTTACATGACTGCATCATTGCAATATACAGATGAAATGGAAGGAATTAAATCATCCATTTTTTTCTGACAGTACCTTCTGAGAATGATAATGTCCCCTTGTGAAATTAGAAAGAATTTATTATAGTTAAAAAGATGCTTTATTTCCATACCTGTTGCACCTGTAAATGCTACAGGTAGTCTTAATGTACACATCACCTTCTCCTTCCACCTTAAGATTTCACCTCTTTACTTGATTTGTGTCTTGATGGCATTACTTTTGTAATTTTGCCAGCATGAGCTATTGGGTCAGATATTATTGTATAATTTCTGACCACAGTTGTTGCTTTGTAATTCTTAATTTTCTCTGTATCCATAGCTGTCCTCTTCCCTTCCATCATGCTCTGCTACCACCTTACTGTCACTGCTAAAAGTATTGCAATCTCTAAACGTAACTCAGATGTATTTCATTCTTTCTTTTCCCTACATTTTTTCTGTTCTCTCACAAAGTTCTTTGTAATCTTCTGTTTCAAGCCAAAGATTAGTCGCTCATTACATACCTATTTAATAATCCAACCCTAACCTTCACTATCTAGTGTGCCTCCACATTCTGGGTACATATTCTAAACAAAACCTGATTTGTCATATTTCCTTGACACTCGTTGGACATAAACTGCAGTCTTGTAACAGCTTCGGGCTACAAGTTTATTAGTCAAATAGTTTACAGCCTACAATACACTTCAAAACTTATTTTCCCTTGAACTGCATTTGCGGTTCATTTCTTTAAAATGGTTTACTCCACTTTTCATTGTAAATATGCTTTGCTTATCTTGATTCACTGCACGTGTTTATGATGGTTATGTGTTTCTTGATAGCTCCTGTTAAAATGTGCATTCTTCACATTGGCAGCTTAATAAGTATTAACTGCCTCCGTTACTCTGTTGCAGTAACTCCATTAGGCTATGTACCTGTCTAACTCTATTATTGCTGATTGTTCTGTAATTTCACTCGAGTAACCCGCATGTGTGACTTCAAACTGGTCTATGACATACATAGGACTTGTTGGCGGGACAGATTTGTGTCCCAGAGACTCCCCTTTTGTGGAATAGATTCCCTCTCCACGTCAAGAAGAGTACCTCATTAACCCTTTTTAAGTGCAACCTGGATAACTGGATGGGGAACAGAAAATACACCCCTGGGATTCCACCTGTGTCCCTGCTAGACAGTGGCAGAGGGTGCTGACTTGTTGGAACATGGCCTAAATTCTTGGCTAGGCTTGTAAGGGCCTCAGGGCCAATAGCCTAGTAACTTCCTATGATCCTGTGTACAACGCCATTTCTGCCCTGTATTATACTGCTCACCGCCACTTTCCACAGTGTCAAATTAATGCTGTTTAAGATAAGCATCTCGTATAATGTCATTTTAGAAATCACATGATAGGGCATGTAACGTTCACCCAAGATGTGACTGAAAAAAGGTCATTGTGTGGATTGGTTCAATTATCTGATTCACAGTCAAATATTAAACCAAGAGTCCAACCTCTTGTTTCACCCCTTTTCATTTCCTTTTCTATCCATTTTGTAATAATTTTAACACAATTCCATATGTTAAAGCAGTGCAGTTAAGAACATGAAATATCAGCAGTGCTTTTATAAGAATAGCCCAAAGCATATTACATAAGCTGCTTAACCATGAATCATGTATTTCATATCTCCACAGATGCAGTAGTTGATGCTGTTGTAAATATTACTAATCCTAAAGAAAGACTTAGCAAATAAAATGGCATATCATTACCCCAGAGGAACCAAAGGTAGAATAGAATTTGTGTATGGGTTGGTTAACTTTATAAACTAGAAAGTTGAAAATCATTTGTCATCTAGATCTTGGAATAGTTTAACTCATCTTTCCAGTTGTGCTGAAGCATTAGTACTATTACCATCACAAGGAAAACAATCCACATGGCAAACTTGCCTTACCATTTTTTTCCAATTATACACAGTACATGAATGTCAGTCTTCCACTGTTTTGTAAAACCTCTATGTCTCACTTTTAGCATGGCAATAGTATGTAGTTTGTGAATATACTATTTGATAATGGTATATTACACCATGCTAACTATCTTTTCATGATAACATTGCCATTCTAGATATGTATACTCTTTGTAAACCCCCCAGATTGAAGGTTCTATAAATTCTTGAAGATATAGGCACATGTACTTAACAATGGAAGCTTACACCGCCAGCATACTAGAGAGGTTGTGTTATACACTTTTTAGAGTCCATTGGACATTATAAATTTCTTGTGTGTAAATGTTCATGTTAGGTTGAAAAGTATTTACAATAGCATAGAATAATGGAAAAATATACTGGGTTTAACAAACCTCTGCTATATTTTATTAGTCCTATGTTAAAAAAATCAATGATAAATTAACTGCCTGGTGAATTTGTTTGTACCAAAGAAATATGAGCATTTCTGGATAGACAAGTTTAAAATACATATTATGATCTCAGTAAGGAAGAACTCTAAGGCATGTATAAACTGAGAAACAATGCTACTATTAGGATACCTAAGGCCTGACCATTGTAGTAACATATGAAGACTATTACCAAGCAACCATGTTAACTATACTGTCTGATGCCAAAATCTCTAAGATTTTTGCCATATAACCAGGTTCAGAATATGATTAAATATATTTATTTTTCACTGTATTAAAAGTTAATTATTTTCATTGCTGATAGTTTGGTGTCATGGTGTCATATTTCTTGTGAAGCAACAGTTGTTACCTATAACATACAACAATATGGACAAGAGGAGACTCAGACCAGTCTAGCCAAGTATGGGTTATTGCACCAGTATCAGTCTATGTACAACACATGCCAAAACCTTCCATTTTTCAGTTACATTCTTAAATTAAGGATACCAGAGGCATTTTAACTGCATTTTATAATGCCACATCTCAGGCTAATGTAACTTTGCAAGGCAGTGCATTTGTTAATGTTGATGTTTACTGCATGGTAATATCACACAGCAAAGGCACAGTTTGTGAATTATTAGAATTTATTTTGTACAATAATGTGTTTTTCTCAGTGACATGTATTATCATTTTTTTGGTATTTTTAGATGGCGCAGTGGTGCAGCGGTAGTGTTGTCGCTTCACAGCAAGAGGTTCTCCGGTTCGATTATCTGCTGGAGTGCCTTCTGTGCGGATTCTGCATGTCCTTCCTGCATTCATGTGGGGTTGCTCTGGTTTCCTCCCACATTACAAACACATGTGTTTCTCCCCGGGCCTCTGCTGAAAATTGCCTTTGTTCCAAGTTGGACTTTCCCAGTTAACAAATGTTAAATAAATAAAAAAAAAAAAAAAAAAAAAAAAATCATGTTAAAGAAGCAGCGGTGGGAGCAGCTATGAACTACAGCGTGGTAGCTAGCACAGATGATTAAGGATATGAACTGTTAAAGAGCTACTTCCTGTGGTACACTGTTTGATTTCCTAAGCCTTCATTTGCATGCTGTATGACTTTGAGTAACTGGGATAGGCTCCTCCTGGACCGCATACTTATTAACTACCTATGCCCCCATCCCACCAGCTACATTAAAACTTAAATGGTAAAACCTGGAACTGGAACATATTTTTGATTCTAACTGCTGAAATTACATTACTTAACATTACATATTTATTGACAATGCATTGTGTTATAAAATGTGACAGATGTGATGGAAGACTTCAACTTATTTATTAATAATTCAAGTCAAGTGCTGTCATTCACATATGAAAGAAACAAACTTTTTGGATATCACTGTGTAGAAAGCAACTGGATCATTAAAGACTTGCATTTAAAAAAAATAAATGCGTCTTACTTAAATCTACTAGTTTACACCCCAAATTGTTAAAAAGCAGTGTCACAGTGTCTCAAAGGGTAAGGGCCTCCTAACTCAGTACAAATTATGAAGAGTTTTGTAATATAATCAATCAAGGGAAACTAAGTTCCTGAGGAGAGGAAGCAAAAAAGTCTTTCACAAAATGATACATACAAGAAATATTACAAGGTAGGAATGGGGGGGGGTGTACTTTATTTCTCTAGTAATAAGGATAGTATTACCAAATAGCGTAATAATGGCAAAAACAAACACAAAAAAAATCTGTAATATATTTTATTCTTCATGTGCATCAATTTGTAACATTATTTTGAAAACCTGGAAAATTCTGCCCAGACATCTCAAACCATTTCATCTCATTGATAAAGAACCCTCAGTTTACTTATCAAAAAGGGATGGATTAAAAAAATATATATAAAAATATACCCTTGTACACAGTAATAAGATTAATATTAAGACTGGAACTCACATATGTGGAACCTGCACCTACTATAACTATGCAAATGAGACTGATAAATATGTACATGCTGTGAAATAACAGAAACATAATTTTAAAGTCTGTGCTGATTGATAAATAAATGTGTTATATACTTACCTCAGTGTATTAAATGAGCATCCTTTTACAGTGGAAAGTAATTATAATGCTTAAGGAATTAATTTATAATCACATACATAACATTTTGAAAAATGTGTGACTACTACTGTTTTAAATAAGCATGCATACAAAAATAAAGTGCAACAATAATTCATCTTTCAAACGTTGAGAGGAATAAGCTTTACTGCTAGAAGTGGTGAGAAGAATAACCCACTGTGAGATGCAGCATCTATCACTGGTAGGAAAAATAAATCTCTGCTACCCTAAATATAAGATTTTTTAGCCTTAAATGCTAGCTATGGGCTGCTATGAATAAGTCATTGATTGGTTAATTAAATTCATTCATGATGTTGAGACTTGCAAAGTATTTGAGCTAGAGCCTGAATATAACTGGTTTACCTGATGAAGTACATAAGCATGAAACCACCATTTATCATTATTCTTTAAATGAGGTCACAGTCATCATTTAAATGAAGACGCAACATATATTCATTAAGTTTTAGTAATGTTTTATCCGTTAAATGTATTGATTGATTCATTGGTTAGGTGATATGATTTTCCTGGATGAGCATGTTTTTCTTCATCTTTCTTACCGTGAAGGACATGTTGGGATTTTGCAGATGGTAAGACGGGTGTGAGAATTACAGCCTTGCATTTTTTAACAATTAAGATACAGGTTAGTTTTTATGGAACTTTTATTTATGTGTACTTTTGTTTTATGGAACATTTATTTTATTTATTTATTTGTGAACTTACTCACTTGCCTACTATTTGTTTGCCAGGTAACTAGGCTTGCCTGTTGACTTTTTTTAGCCATAACCCAGCTCAGCAAGCAACATATAAAGGCACAGAAATGTTCTTAAAGTTAATATACTAAGCAAGCAGAAAATGCTCAAATTAACAAAGGAGACTGTACAAAATATACAGGCTGTTAATGAACAAGTCCATCAGTTCAACCAGTAAAAATGTATAATATTACATACAGGCATGTGAAGACATCGACTACAAGCTAAGTACTATCATCCATTTTCTTGATAAAATGTGAACATGACTTCTTTGATCAGGTGCTGTTTTAATAGGTTCATAGTTAGGTACTAGGCTAGCTGCCCTTATGGGCCATTTTAAGCCTAGCCAGTTTTAATTTTTTGTGCTCGAAATAACCTATCCCATTTGGTTATAGATTGGTCTTACCCATCACATGGTCAATAATTACATATTATCCCTGATGAGAATAACTGGAATGATACCATAGATAATTTGAGGTGACTCATGCATAGAATAAAGCATTTAGGAGCTATCTCTGTCCATTAGTAGTACAGGGGACTGTCCGGCAGTAACATTTTCTATTTCCCATTCACAGATCTAAGTTGGCTTGATTATGGACAGGGATGAAGTTTGTTTTATGTGGATGGCAGGTCTTGTTTCCCAACAGGGGTATCCTCTGAGAGATATACCTGTGCCTCCAAACGTTTCTGTTGATGTTGCAGAAGAGGTTTAGATTCCTAGACTGAGAATTTCTGATGCCATTTGACTCGCTGATGTGCAGTAAATCCATCAGTAATGGATCAGAGGATACCTTGCATGTCAGATACAAGTCACCTCTTAGCAGTCTGTAGGATACTGTGCTTAGTAACAGGCCTCTGAGTTGGTCCATGTAAGACATGTTATATAGGCCTTTTATCTTTTTAGTAAGGTGTTCTCTATGGATGTTCCAGTTGTTGCATGTGTCTGGACAGATACATGTCAAAGGGGGCATTATATTCAATGACTGGCCTAATGAGGGCTGAGTAAAGGTAGACAATGTCATCCCTAGCTCTAGATATAATCCCTCTGTTTATAAGCTGGGCAATACAGAAGGCCTTTCTTACAACAGCAGAAACATATTGGTCAAAAGTTAGGTCAACGTCTACATAAGTTCCCAAATCCTGAACAACTGGGTCCAAATCCTGAACAACTGGGTCAACTCTTATGGGATGTATTGTCAATGTGGTAGTTCCATAGGGTAGATGAGTTCCCAAAGGATCCAGTAATGCATTTTTTTGGCATTTAGTTTCAGTTCATGATTTTGATGCCAGTTACTTATTTAAGAAAAACCTTCCTTCAGGATGACTAAGTAATTTAGGGATTCAGTGACTCCTCCTAGCTTGCAGTCATCTGCAAATTAATCAACTAGAGTCCTTTAGTATTGTCTTTTATTTCAGAAAAGTAGATTGCAAGCAGGGGAAGTCCCAGCACAAAATGCTGGGGGCCGCGACTGGCGTTTGGTCTGTTTGTGGAGGTAATTCCCCCGTTTTGATTATCTGCATCCTATCTGTGAGCCAGTTAGCAATCCAGCAGCTGAAATAGGGGTTTATTCTCAGTTTATTTATCTTTTCTACTATGCCTGAGTGGGGAATTGTCTCAAAGGCTCTGGCCAGGTCAAGACGTATGAATGGCTTTAGAAATTAAGGTATCTAAAGTAAGTGAAACACGGCCATGTGAACAGGGTTTTTTTCCCCTTTTGAAAGCATTTACTTTATTTTAAAAGTACTTTAGCTCTAGCATTGGTAGCATTAACTTGGGGGAAAGAGAGGAATAAGAATGTTTAATGCACATGCATTTTACTGCTTTAATGTAAATATTACAGCATCTTTGCATTGTAGGTCAGTTTGGCATTACACTTCCTATCTGTGGCTTGGGTGAACAATTCTTTAACTTTGAGGCTATCCTGTAATTTCCTTCTAACTTTCATTGTTTTTTCTTGTATTTTATGTTTTTTTAAATTGATCAGATCATATTTCCTATGCGGGCAGTACTTCAAAATTTGAAGAACCTTATTGGCACCATTTTGTGTAATTCGTATTGAGATTATTTAAGAATGTTTATATTTATTTTTACTTTAATGTTTATTTTCAGTTTATTTATCTTTTCTACTATGCCTGAGAGGGGAATTGTCTCAAAGGCTCTGGCCAGGTCAAGACGTATGAATGTGTAATTATGTGACATATGTTAATGCTTTTTGGGTAGAAATGATGATTGTGATGTATTTTGTTAAGCTTTATGTTTCCATGAAAGATGCTGTCATCACAGTTCCAAATGGGTGTACTGCATTGACCCAGTCCTACTGAATTACCTAGCTCTGCCCCGACCTCTTCTTCTTCTTTTTCTTTCAGCTGTTCCCGTTAGGAGTCACCACAGAGGATCATCTGTTTCCATTTCTTCCTGTCCTCTGCATCTTTCTCTATCACACCAACCACCTGCATGTCTTCTCTCACCACATTCATTAACCTTATCTTAGGCCTTTGTCTTTTCCTGTTACCTGGTAGCTTCATCCTTAGCATCTTTTTCCCAATATACTCCACATCCCTCCTCAGCACATGTCCAAACCAACATAATCTCGCCTCTCTGGCTTTGTCCCCAAACCGTCCAACCTGGGCTGACCCTCTAATACACTTATTCCTAATCCTGTCCACCCTCATCACACCCAGTGCAAATCTTAACATCTTTAACTCTGCCACATCCAGCTCTGACTCCTGCCTTTTTGTCAATGCCACTGTCTCCAACCCATATAACATAGCTGGTCTCACTACCCTCTTGTAGACCTTCCCTTTCACTCTTACTGGTACCCATCTGTCACAAATCACTCCTGACACTCTTCTCCACCCACTCCACCCTGCCTGTACTCTCTTACTCACCTCTCTTCCATACTTACCATTACTCTGAACTATTGATCCCAAGTATTTAAACTCATCCTCCTTCGCCACCTCTACTCCCTGCATCCTCACCATTCCTCTATACTCCCTCTCATTCACACACATATATTCTGTCTTAGTCCTGCTGACCTTCATTCCTCTACTCTCTAGAGCATATCTCCACCGCTCCAGGGTCTCCTCAACCTGCTCTCTACTCTCACTACAAATCACAATGTCCTCTTCAAACATCCTGATCCTACTAAATTATATAGCCCCACCAGAACTAAATCTAAACCTAAAACTTCCACCCGGTCCATAACTCTAACCGTAGCACTCCTGTCCCCTCCCTAACTCTAAAGTTCATGATCACTCCCTAACCCTTAAATTCCCCTCCTGCTCCCTAAACCCAAAACTCTCTTCCCACATAGTAAACCTAAAGTCATCTGCCACTAGCAAAACTAAAGTTTTACCCTCCCTAAACCTAAATCTCTCTGATGATCCCTTTCTAAAACTTTAACATGCACTGCCTCCCTTCTTACAGCTGTCACAATGATCTTGCCTGAACTTTGCTTTTGTGTTGGGGTGAGGTGAGGCAGCTCTCATCCCAGGGTTGCCATGCCTTGCACAAACATATAGTGAAGTTTGAAGACTAGCAGCTGGCCATGCAAGCTACAAGACACCCGAGTCCCTAGCAGCGAAACAGTGGTATTTTAGCACCTGGGACGCAGGTGCTTGTAGTAGATCCATTTTAAATAAGTTATGTAGCATGTTTAGCATAACTTTTTTTTGGATTTCTGGTTACAGAAAATGCTTAATTAGGTCAATCTGCAGAGTTTCTGTTTACTACAAATAGTAGAATGTAGCTTTAGGTTTGCTTTTTGCTAACTAGGTCCAGCCTTTTGTTGCTGTAGATGGAGTAGTAATAAATGCTTGTTGACACAGAGTGGTAGAAGTACTTGAAAAAGCACAAGTTCCATTTGCATCTTGTTTTTTTTTTTCTAACTTATAATTTTCTTGGTCATGGTAATAAAATATTAGAAACTATAGCTCACAGATGTAATTTTATCACACAAGTGATAAGTAGGTCAAATCTTAATAGACAGACATACTTTATTTCTGAATTAGATAGACCTGGCCTTGAGTCCATGTTATGCTAATGTATTTCCAAGAAATAATAAAAATATGAAGCAAATGGCCCACACTCTGTTGCAGTATCTCCTTTAACAAATAAATGTGGATACTTGACATTTTAAAAATGAGTAAAAATGTTATTTAAATGTATATGACTGTGATCACTTAAATTAGGACACAGGTCATGTCAAGCAGTCTAGGACAAATGATTTAAGTTGTGAGCTGCTTGTGAGCTTCATTCTGTAGTCCATGCTTTGATGACTACACTCTCCATTTGCCTAATGAGCGACTCTGAGAAAGTCACATAACCAGTGTCCATGGTCACCTCTGAAAAGAGACAGTTAACAGATAAATAATGACAAATGGTTGTATTTCTTTTAAACTCTAAACTTACAAACCATCAATACTACCTTCTATTAAAATCAAATGTATAGTCAATAAATGCTCAAATTCTTTAAGGGATAGTACAACCATTCAACTGCTGTGATCATATTTTACAACTTCCTAGATCTTTATTATTTTGTGGAATATTTGAAAAGGCCTTTATTGTTGCAGACAGAGGAAAAGTGGTTGTAAAAGTTAAGCAGTGCATTATATTCTTTAAATCATAATTTGTTTTTGATTTTTTTTAATGGAGAGAGTATTGGTGGCAGATGTTCAGCAATTGCCTTTCCATGTCTTGAAACAGAATCAAAATCATTATACAAATGTCCTCATGAGAAGAATGCAATTGGCATCTATTTGATATTCAACAAAATATGTTTTTGCCCTCCACAAAAAATATGGTGTCATCTGTGACTCTTTTTATAACTTAAGGCATGTAGATTAAGGTTCTTAAAATGTCTTCTTAAATCTCTTAATCTAGACACTGTGTTAGAAACAGTTGTATGAATGCACATCAAAATGCCAGTGCCACTTTTAGATCATTTTGCTTAGATAAGGAATACAAATTCAAAACAGCCTAGTCAAGTTTTTGTACAATGGCATAATAACTAATGCAATATAATAATAACAGGCATATATCTGTGGGCATTGATAACTCAATGGTATAATAACTAATGCAATATAATAATAACAGGCATATACCTGTGGGCATTGATAACTCAATGGCATAATAACTAATGCAATATAATAATAACAGGCATATACCTCTGGGCATTGATAACTCAATGGCATAATAACTAATGCAATATAATAATAACAGGCATATATCTGTGGGCATTGATAACTCAATGGCATAATAACTAATGCAATATAATAATAACAGGCATATACCTCTGGGCATTGATAACTCAATGGCATAATAACTAATGCAATATGATAACAGGCATATATCTGTGGGCATTGATAACTAATCTCCTCTCCGGTCCAGCTGGTGAACGTGGGAATCTTGAGGCAATGTTACAACTGCCTCATGTACACAGACAACCCTCTACTCCTCCCAACAAATTCCAACACATGTGAGAGATGCAACCATATAGCCAAACTGGAGGCTAAGCTCTCTCAACTCAGTACTGGCATAACCAGTCAGGAGGAGAAGGAAACCACACTCACTACAATTCCAGTCTCACATAGACCTACCACGACAGCAAACCAAACACATAATCACACAAAAACATACTCGGAGGCTCTAAATAAAGATCTGCCTAAGCAGCAGAGACCTCCAAAGCAGACACCCAAGCAACCACTACCCCAAAACAAAACACGTGCAACACATATCTCACAAAGCCAGTGTGCCAAACAGTCACAGCCCTTAAGGCTAAACAACACACCTGATACACTTGTAATAGGTGACTCTATCGTCAGGCACACTGACGTCCTGCTCACCAGGCTGAACAAGGAGAAGGTCATGGTGAGCAGCCTGTCGGGCGCTAGGATCCGCCACATAACACAAGCACTCAGGTCACTCCAAGGCAAGTACAAATATGACTCAGTCATTTTCCATGCTGGTGTGAATGACCTGAGACGTACCTCCCTGGACTACATGAAAAGAGACATAGAGGAACTCTCTGAGCATGTAGCCCAGGCCGGTATGACCCTGACCTTGAGTAGAATCTTACCCTCACCAAGAATGATGCCACAATATGAAGACAAGATGATCAATTTTAACAACTGGCTTAAGTACTGGTGTCATTCAAAGGGGATCCAATGCCTGTCAGCCTGGGATGATGTGCTCGACAAGCCACGATGCTTCGCTAGGAACGGCTTGCACCTGTCACCCCTGGGCTTTCGGATATTGGCAAAGGCTCTTGCTACCCCCATAGTGCCTTTTTTAGGCAAGGCTCAAAAGACAAACCCACCTCCATAGGTATCACAAGGGATAAGAAACTAAGAGTAATGCTACTCAACGCCAGAAGTCTAAACCTCAAGATGCACGCACTTGAAACTCTCCTTAGCATGGAGAACATCGATATCTGTGCAGTAACAGAAATCTGGTTCAGGGCTCCCGAGAGCACCCCAGCACTACCAGGTTATACCTCATACCGTGCTTTTCGGCCCCAAAACTTGGACCGAACCACAAAAGGAGGGGGAGTATCGATATTCATCAAAGATACCCACACCTCCAGGTTGGTGGCAAAGCACGAAGCATCAGAGACTATCCATGTGCAACTAACAGTGGGTAAAACTGCCTTCCAGTTTATAGCCTGCTACAGACCACCCTCTCAAACCCAGGAACCCCACTCGGCCTTCCTGAGAACATTGGAAAATATGAAGGTCTCTCCAAACACCATTATATTGGGCGACTTCAACTACCCAAACATAGACTTGGAGCATTACTCTAGCTCTAAGACCCTAGCCCAAAGGTTCCTAGAATTCATAAACTCAAATGCTATGGAACAACTTGTTACCACTCCCACAAGAGGGGAAAACATACTGGACCTGTTCATCACCAACATGGGGACTCTATGCTCCAGACCAGAAGTGTATCCCTCACTGGTAAGATCAGACCATAAACTGATCTCACTGGATATTTACATCCCGATCCCACCCCCTGCCCAGAAAACCACAGTGAAAAACTTCTCTAAAGCAAATTTCACACTCCTCAAAACTGAGATGGAATCCTTCAAAGCCCCCGGGCCTGTGGAAAATACGGCCAAAACTGCAGAATCCTTTATAAATGCATTCTATGAACACCTTCAGGAATGCATGGATCATGCAATCCCAAATAAAACCAAGACCCAATCCTCCAAAGGCAGACGTCCTGTCTGGTGGACCCCAGCCATAAACAAACTATATAATAGAAGGAGGAAGCTACTACATGATAGAGCAAAATCCCAAAAAGGGAAGGCATCTCTGATCGGTATTAGCAAAAAACTAAGGGCACTCATAAAATCATCTAAGGCCAGCTTTGAGAGAAAAATTGCACAGGACGCTAAGGATAATCACAAGGCTTTCTTTAGTTATGTTAGGAACCTGGGTGGGAATTCCCAGATATGCTCAGAATTAGTCCAAAATGACAAAAAATACACCGAACCCACAGACATTGCCAACATCCTAGCTGACAGGTTCAGCGCAAACTTCTCCCCCCCCTCCCCACCAAAAGGGCAAATATCTATCCCAGCAGAGTGCTGCCCCCCTGACATCTCAGATGCTCAGGTAAGAGCCGCCCTCTCCAAAGCAAAAAACACAGCATCAATGGGACCAGACGGTGTCCCGGGCTGTGTCCTACATGAACTCCAAGAAGAGCTAAACCCAAACATAAAACTACTGTTCAATCTCAGCCTTACTACAGGATATGTACCCAAAGAGTGGCGTACAGCAACAGTGGTCCCTCTCCACAAAGATGGTGCCTCAAGGGACCCTGGAAACTATCGCCCCATAAGCCTGACTAGCTTGGTCTGCAAAATTATGGAAAGGATCATCATGGACCTCACAAATAAAGATATTGGGGACCTACAGACACTGGATCCTACCCAGTTCGGCTTTGTTAAGGGCAGATCCTGCCTCTTAAACCTGGTCGACTTCTTTGAAACAGTCACCAAGGCCATTGACGAAGGGAAGGTGGTCCACACAGCCTACCTGGACCTCGCAAAAGCCTTCGATACAATACCCCACTCGGGCATTATAGATAAGCTCACCAGCTTAAATATAAACCCCTATGTCACTAGATGGGTTGCAAACTGGCTCAAGGACAGAACCCACATGGTTAGAATTGCTGGAGCCATGTCAGACTCCAAACCAGTTACAAGTGGCATCCCACAAGGCTCAGTCCTGGGACCTCTCTTGTTCGGTAAATATTTCTCGGAGGTACAGGCCAACACAGAAGGACTGTGGCTGACCAAGTTCGCAGATGACTGCAAACTGGGCACCATAATCGACTCTCCAGCCGACACAAGCATCCTCCAAAAGGACCTCATAGAAACAGACAACTGGTGCCAGAGCCATGGCCTCAAGCTAACCACCAAAAAGTGTATAGTCATCCCCTTTGGCAAAAACAAAGTGCCCACAAATTACCACATAGGTGGTAATCCATTAAGTATAGAAGAAGTAATTAGGGACCTGGGGACCCAAGTTGATAGCAATCTCTCATTTGACAACTACGTGGCCAAAGTGGTTAGAAAAACATTTTATATAGCCCACCTAATCATGAAGGGATTCACATCTAGATTAGGGGAGGTCATCGTGCCTCTTTACTCATCCCTCATCAGGCCCATAATCGAGTACAATGCCCCTTTTGGGATGTACCTTACCAAACACCTGCAGCAACTGGAAAGACCCCAAAAGTACCTCACCAAGAGGATCAAAGGGCTCAAACAGATGCCATATGCTGCCCGGTTAAAGAAACTCCAGCTCTACTCAGTGGCATACCGCCTGCTCGGAGGCGACCTGTGCCTGACGTATAAAGCCATGTCCACCAGCTCTACTCAGTGGCATACCGCCTGCTCAGAGGCGACCTGTGCCTGACTTATAAAGCCATGTCCAACCCGGAATTAAGGGACATGCTGCACCTCAAAAAATCCAAATCCCATCGAGCTACACGCTCGAGAGACTTTAACCTCAGCACTGAAATAAATAGGACATGTTGGAGGGACAGATTCATAACCCAGAGGCTCCCTTCACTCTGGAATAAAATTCCAGTCCAGGTTAGGCAGAGTCCCTCATTGACTCTCTTCAAGAGGAATCTTGATGAGTGGATGGGAGATCGTAGGTTTACCCCGGGTATCACTTCTGTGTCACTGTTAGACAGAGGCACAGTATACTAACCTCGAAAAAGGGCATAGCAAAATTAATTTAAAATGGGTGGCGAAAGCCAAACATACTCTGGCTAGGCTTATAAATGCCCTAGGGCAGATAGCCTAGTATGAACCTATGAACCTATAACTAATGCAATATAATAATAACAGGCATATACCTGTGGGCATTGATAACTTTGAACACTGGGGAATGAACAGCTAGGCTTAAAAAGGCTCTAGAGCCATTAGCCTAGTAGCCTCCTATGATCCTATGAACTTAGGACCTTCTTGATTGTATAACTGTTTTAATCATTACTCTTTTAGCCAGATGTTACTTACTAAAACTGGGAAAACACTACTTAAAGATTTCTTAGTCAACAGACAGCTCAGTCAGCATGGAAGAGCATAGTCCTGACTAGAACCCAATCAGCTGCCTGTTAGAATGGTTACAGGGTAGGGTAAATTGTGGAGATGTGTGCTACTTGCTTCCCAGGGAGGGAAGATGGGGAAGGCATTCTAATGTATGTGTATCTAGCTTGGGTACAGGCAGAAGCCAGAGGATGGTGTGAACTGGGTTGGGTTGCAGGTGGTTTGGAGGAGCTCTCACCCTTGGACCAAGGGTAGGTTTGCTGTAGGTAACCATATCTCATTGCAATAACCAAACATGAAAAGACATAGGAACATGGAGGGGGTAGGGCCACTCCCTCAGCAGCAGTAACTGCTCTCTGGGTTTGTTTCAGTCTCATTCCAATGTAACTTGCATGCCAGCTACAGAGGCAGCAGGCACCCTACTGCCTGGCAGTATAAAGAAATACTCTTAAAGCCACTCAAATATGCACAGATACAGCAGAGATGGACTTAAGGGAAAAGCCATGCTGCCACAAGAGACATATCCTGCATAATCCAATGCAAAAAAAGAGAGAGATCCCTCTGACATCACTATCCATTTTAAAAATACCATACATGCTAGACAAACCCAAATGTATAACATTAAACATACCTATTTTAAAATAAAGAAGATGACATCACAACATTCTGAATCTTTAAATAGTGTCCACACTCCTCAGTATCCCTTCCTCTGTTAGTTGCCTTCATGCTTTTAATGTCAGCTTCTTACTAAATAGTAACAGCATCTTCCTAGTCGGAATATATTGAGGAAAACAGGTTTTACTATGGACCCTTAAGGCACCTCTTTTTCAATCCACTAGTCACTGGATGTTACCTTTTATTCATTTTTTACTATGGAAGAGCACTGATCATGGCTTGAGCAGTTGCTGGCTCAGCCTGGGTTACATAAAAACAGCAGCAGCATTAGAAATTTCAAAGTAAAGCAACCAGGGAAACAATGGGTGCAAACAATGATACTATATACACATTTACAGAAGACACACCTGCATTTTAAATCAAGTATTTAGGCAGCAGAAGTGTCTGTGTGTGTGGAATAGCATGGTGAAAGAACATTAGAGGAATTAATAGACTTGAGATAGCAAAGATGTTAGTATGTGAGGAACAGCATGGAGTGGGAGCATTATTGTTACTCTTAGATATGATGTAATAGAAGATTCTTGAGTTACATCACCAATGAGTATACTGTCACAAACAAGTCCAGTAGCTGGGGAATTATCTCCTATGCTGTCACAATTACGACAAATGAGAAATTCACACTTATGAACAGTCTCTGGATTTAATATTTGTGGCATTTCTTGGATCAAACTGACTCTTCATGGTAGTTTTTCAACCACTTCAGTATTTTGAGATAAGAACAGTCCAGTCCTGCACAAGTGGCTCCAGTTACATCTCATAGTTAGATCCTGTTTTGTCATAACAATGTAGGACCTTGATGTATTGACAAGAACAAGTATGATAACTTCCTGTTTCTCCAAGTGTTGTTGACTTGATAAGACGCTGTCCGGTTCGATTCTCAGCTAGAGTGTCTTCTGCGTGGAGACATGTGTGAATGGGCGTATCTTCGTTGAAGGTTGTGCGTCAGAGCTGGTAACTTGGCATGTAAAAATCAACTACCAATCATTAGCAGACCGGAGTTCCGCTGTGGCGACCCCTAACCGGGAAAAGCCGAAAGACACAAACAAACAAACAATCTCTACAGTAGGTAAAATCTTAGCTGCGTGTCTACAATAATGCTTCTGTTTTAGTAAGCCATGCAGAGTTCAAGCCTGGATTTTTTCTGGCAGATGTGAAACAGAAGATGTCGGTAGTTGCTTTCCCACTATCCTCTCCACCAAGAACTGTGAAGGTGAAAGTTGTAAGGGTTGTAATGGAATGGTATACAACAAAGGCAAGATAACAGCCAAAATTCAGAGCTGGCCACAAATTTTTTCATGAGATCTTTTCACTGTCTGCATAACTTCCCCTCCACTTGAAGATTAGACTATGGATATCTTACTAAAGAGATAATGTATTGTATAAATGCACAAAATTCTTGGTTAGCAGACCAAGAAACCATTACTGGGTACCATATTATGAAAGAAAAATGGATTTCATGAGTGTGATGACAGACTGATAGCCTCAGGATACTTAGAATGGTAGTCAATGTAAAAGACATACTGATTACTCCTGAAATGAAATAAATCACCAGCTAGTTAGTGCATGGCATGTGCGGAATTTTGGAAATCATCAGAAATTCTTTAGGATTGTTCCTATTTTAAATGTACAGATCTAATAGTTGATGATCATATATTACATCTAACAAGACATCCCAGGCTAAAACATTACATCACATACACATTTTTACATTTAGCAATATTCAAGAGCTCTTCTTCGATTCTTTCCAGCATTTGGTCATGTAGCTGACTTCACAGTAAGATGCTAGATTTGTATTCAAAATACCACTGAATGGTCATTCTTATCTGCAATCACTTTATCTATCATTTAATTATTTGTATTTGTCAGCCATGTTTGCTAAATAGACAACACATGGATTGCTACAGTTCTCAGGTTTTATAACAAATGCAACACTGGCTCTTAAAAGCTGAGACTGCACTAAAGAGTGATAACAAGTGCCCCTTTTACCCTGCCCTAGCCATGCTACTGGTCAGCACATTGTTCCAAACTATGAAATGTAACATCTGCTGTGTGCAAATCTACATTATTGCATGTTGTACTCTCCTCTTGGGGTTTTACATACTGTACTGCACAAATCTTTGAGTAACTGCCTTAGAAAAAAATAACGTACATTATTTACCTCAAGAGCAAGTTATCATATTCCCTGTGTCTCTGCAACTATGTAAATCACTTTCTCTGCAAATCATCATCTTTAACTACATTGTGACCTCTGGTGTTCTGCATTTAAGTTCACAGGTTTGTGGTACGCAATTGGTCTGCAGACCACTGCAAGCCTAGCCAAAAAAGCTTATTGAAAGTTTCAAGAAGAGCAAGACAAGATAGCCTGTGAGGGAATCTGAGGATGCCCATTCAATTATCTAGGTTTATCCTGAAGATGGCAAGGGCGGTAATGTGTTTGGCGTGCATTGGAGGGATGTGTTGGGATATGAATCTTTCCCACCAGCATGTCTTATTTACCTGTTTATGAACTTCCTTTAACCGAGTATCTGATGTCCATTAGTTCTACTAAGGAATAGGAGATCAAATATGGTTGGGTCTTTCACAGTACAAAAGGCTAGGCATAGCTCTCCACAGAGGAGTCTCTAGGAGACCAAGTATAGAGAAAGGGCTGCCAGACCCTCCTAATTGCTAATATTTTTCAGGTCACTGACCTTTTTAATTATGAATCTCTGAGTTCTCTCAAGTTGTGGGCTATGTTTAGATAATACATGCTAAATGCTGTATTATATAATCAATAATGATTAGAACGATATATGAGTAAAGGGGAATTAAGACTTCACTGGAGCTACTGGAGTTGCCTTTGGCAATTAGGACAGATAAAAGGCTTTCCTAACTACTGTAGAGACATGATGGTGAAATGATAATGCTATCTAATCTCTACACTGTGAATTCACCTTATCATACTCACCTGTTCACAAGCACATCTCTGTATGTTCTGCTACTCTTCAGACACTACTTGAAATAATCAGTTGCTGTCCTTGTTTTTTACAATTAAAGCACAGTTCAGTACTGAGTATGCAATATCAATTTATGCCCAGAATAAGGTAGTAAATAAGCTTTTAATTCAAACAGTAATCATCTCATTTCCAGTTCCCTGAATGCATTCTCATTAATGATGCTGAAGTCAGTCCCATAACTAGCTTAAATGTGATAAATATCCCAATTACACTTAGCTTTTCAGTCTAGTGAATATACATTGACATACATGGTTCTCTTCTGTTTCTAGTGAATAAATTATGTACACAGTTTCAAGTTTGCATTCACAAACAAATCATGGTCAGCTTTATGTGGCACAGTTCAACAAGAAACTACACAATCACTGGCCTTATTTATATCAGTCACTTGCAAAACATTTTCCACCACTTTTTTTCTCAGTTTGTTTATGTGAAAAATAATTATTAGTCTGTCCACACTTCCAACACACATAGTTAAGTCACTAATGCCTTCTGGCAGTCAATTAATTGTGACATTCCTGTTTGCCAGCAGGTTGGACTCCTATTGCCTAAGGCTGAATGTCAGAAGCAAAATCAAGAAAAGCAGCTTTATGCCTTCCATAACATCACAAATTCTAGCACAATTCATTTACAGAAAAACAAAAGCTCTTATGTGATCTGCCTTTCAAGCATTATTGACTTAATAAGAAAGCCCACTGACACACCTAGTCCTGCAGGCTCAGGGCTGCTGGTGTTAATGAATTAAAGTCTGAGCAAGTTGCATTATGATTTTTATCTAGCTTATTATACATTTGTGCAACAATAACCCTCTTTGCTGTATACTGTTTAAAGCATATTTATCATTATACTTTTGCTTTGACAGCACTGATTTTCTGATATCAGAATGCTTTCACTTCATCTTAATTGTGCATTCATTCAAGTCCTCTGCAAGCTCTTTCATCTGAATACTAGTCAGCTCTCCTATTTCACGCATTTACATTTGTTCCACTGCCATTAACTTAGACTCTAACAGCAGTCTGTATCTCACTGTCTCATCTTTAATGTCAAAGACAATGTTGTCTCTTAGCAGTGAATTATGCGGCTCTATGCTTCACCTCAGTCATATATACATCAACAGTTTCAAGTGAAAGCTGTTTTATTGAAAAATAATTTGTAAGTATAACAGGAGTCATTTTACTAGCATACCTCTTAAGTGCCCAGATTTTCTCAGAATGTCCAGATTTGGGTCTACATTAGAAAGACAAACGTTCAGGTTGTCGAACACCTAAATGTTGACACCTAAACAGCGAAGGCTGAAAACCGCGAATGTCCACAGGGAAAAAAATCACTAGGCCACCGGACAGTAAAACAAACTTTCAACCCTAATCAAGTGGGGGCTTCACCACCCCCCCACACCCCCCTAACTAAATATACCAACTCCGAAATCACTCTACATTGGGGAAAAGGGCAAATTCCCATTAACAACCAAGCAAATTTTTTCCCTGTGGAAAAATTCACGGAAGTGGTCGTTCACGGTTTTCACCTTTCACTGTTTAGCTGTCGATGTTTAGGTGTCTGACAACCTGAATGTTCGTAATTCTAATATACAACCTCCAGATTTTTGCTTCATATATTTGGTTTGCTCCTCATAAAATTTGTGATTTTTCTGGATTTTTGGGGTGAATCAGTGAGGACTGAATTCACTAAATAATGACAGGCATTTGAGCTTTAGACTTTATATCGCTCAGAATAGGTATGGTAAGACAAGACCTTTCATTCTAGCAACTTTCTAAGTTTATAAGAGCAATATTTAACATTTGTTCCTATTTGTGGAGCCCTGCCTTCCTCCCCCCATTATTTTTGGCTTTGTCCAGATTTTTTGTCCTGAGAGGTTGAGAGGTTGGTTTGAAATATTGCTGGAATTTGGATTAAATTATATTCTAATTTGGCAGTTATTCTTCAGTACGATTAAATATATCAAACATCTTTACTGTATTATTACCTACCAGGTCTAAGGAGTTGCAATTTAGACCTCATTACTTATTACAGATAAATATGAAGCGATGCTGTAAAGACTTAACTCCTTCATTCATTGCAATATAACATGTTACCTTGAAGAACTGCCAATGCTGCTGAAGTGAACTTCAAAATTGTGACCGTGACAATAAGTCCACTTTTGAATTGGTGCATAAATCAAAAAAATCTAGAGTTTGCACTGCATAGAATGTATGGTGGCTACTTTGAAAAACTGATCGTGTCTCCTTCTGTGAATGTGCTATGTCACATTGCTGAATGCTTCATTTTTGTTTTGAATAATTTGAAGTTATCTTCCAGTTTTGCAAGTAATGACATTTGACATTTCACAACTTACAATGCATTTCAATGTCTATAATAATGTCTTTATTCCCACTGAGGTCAATAATTTTGCTAATGCAAGTTAAAATATTTTCATCACTTTGCTTACAAGTAAAGCAAAATTGCTCTCAGTGGCCTAGTTATATCTCTCAGCTGATATGATTTAAGCACAGCACAATGTTTTTGCATTAGATTTAGCCTTGTTCCCCCTAGATTTATGACATTCATAAAGTAAGACCTGTTTATGAATACATAATTTCATAAATACATAAGCTAAACCTGTAAAGAGATTTTTCACCATTCACTATATAAGGTCTAGTGCATAAGTTTTTTTTGTTGTGAAAAATAAGAAAGTGCTCCTTTTTTCTGACCATCCGCTATGATTTTTAAAGTCCAGTGCTATGTTTTTAATGCTTGGAGGTTGAGAGGAATAGGACTAATGGAATTCAATTTCATTGTGTTGAGATCTTCTAAAGATGAAGAGAAATTAAGAACCCAAAAGACAGTGCAAAATGAATGGGTCTCTATTAATTATTCAAACTTTTCAAAGTTCAAATGTCATACGATCGACACCATATGATCGAACTTTGAAAAGTTCGAAGGTTAAAAGCAGCGGCTCCATACGGCACAGAATGGGAACATTTCTTTTTTCTGCACTGAAGAGTAGTCTTGGAGTTGATATATTTAAGCAGGGGGGGGGTGCTGGGGGGTTTGCCCCCCTGCTCAGAGCGTTAAGGTAAGTTTTTTTTATTTTAATTTTTCATCATATTTTCGAAGTTTCAAACTTTGCTCATATGTTGTCAAACATATGAAGTTCGAAGTTTTGAAACTTTGAATATATAATATAAACCCAAATGAACAGGCAAAGCTGGGAAAATACACAACACTTTTAATAAACAAAGCATAGTCAATAGATTGAGCAAAGCACAGGGACTTCATCAGAATACAGATCTAAGAATGTCACTTCCTTAAATAATGCATGTTTCCATACAAACATTTTAAAAGAGTTTAAAAAAAACATACGCTATTCTTAAAGGGTTGCAGAAAAATCTTAAACTAATGAGTTAAAAAATTAATTCTAACAATAAATACAAAAATTATTACACTCTCTTTGGGGTTCGTACTTATTTTTCAGAGTGCTAACCCCTTTGGAAGGTGTGAAGATATAGTAAACAATGGCAACTGCAAGATTGTAACTGACCAAAAACTAGATAGATAGATAGATAGATAGATAGATAGATAGACAGATAAATAGATAGATAGATACAGATATATTTAAGCATGGAATTCAGGTTCTACTCATACATAACAAAAATTCATATGTAAAGGTACAGGCATCAAGGAAATGTTAAAGTAAACAACCTCCTAGTTTAATGAATGACAACAGTTGTCTATGCAATGTGGAATCATGTGCCATCCTGCATGCAGCGTTTATGACACTGCACTAACGAATACACTAACATGCATGTGATTTTAAATCAAATTATGAAGTATAAATATTACAGAAAAACACATACACATAAATATAAAACTTTAAATGAAAATGAGTTATACTTTAAGTACTTTTCTTTTTCTAGAATTAGTAACAGATGCCTTTGAACTGAATTAAAGTATCCTGACCATGCAGATTTAACTTACAGGCATCAGTACTGCCGATGATCCAGGCATCGTTGGATTGGGAAGGGTGCCGGGCATTGAGGCAGGCATTGGCTGTCTTTGTCTGTTGTGAAGATGTAGCAAGGATGACAGAGAGCCTGGAACAGGCCTACAAGTGGGGAAAAAACACTGTAAGTTGTAACGTAATCAAGTGGCATCCTGTCTGTAAAGAACATCTAAAATAAAGGCAAAATCTTGAATACCTTAATGAACAGAGACTATTCAGTTTGCATTTATAAATAGTTCTCTCTGATCCTTAATACTATATAATCCATGATGAATACATGACACATATTACAATAAGATTTCTTTTGAGTATGTCTGCATTTGTAACTTTCTCCCTGTTAGAATTCATAAATCTCTGTTTTGATATCATGGCCTACTGTCATTTAGCTTAATATGATGACACGGTTAATGACATACAACTGCAGGATAAAATAGGGTAGCAAATCCAGAATGAATGAATACATATTTGTTTTTTATAAATACCTTACTAATGAATAAAGCAGAAAGCAATGCTTTCAAATAAAATAAGGAAATTCATTCATTCAAATATTTCATTAGTGAAGTTGTCTACATGATGTCAACAGCTGTTTATGAAAGATGATAGACATTTTATTTTCAGGTTTATCCAGTTTTTTCTTCTTATGACTTATCAGTAAAAACAGCAAACATACTTCTTGTTTCCACCCTGATTTCATGGTTTCTCTTGCTAACATAACAGTTCTTCATTTTTACATTGTTTCCTGTTGTTCACCAATATTCCCATCTGGTACATTCTGTAATTGTATAAGCTCATTTCTTTCTCTAACTTCCACCTGAATATTCTCTTCTTTTTCTCTAAAATGAACAAAAACGGATTTTCTGTTTACAGTCTGCCTTGACAGATTTCTTTACTGTATGACCACTTTCACCACACTGATTACATTACATCTTATTTTCATATATGGACTGATTAAATGTGAAGTTTCTCAAAAAAAAAAAAAAAAAATCTTATGAGTTGCTTCCCCCCTTATTTGAAGGTTCCCTGTAAACCATTAACAAATCCACTTGATAGGTAGATTACATTGTTCTGAACTTTCAGCACAAAGTCCACTATCCACCTCATTCCATAACAAATAAATAGCTTGATACCTCTTACCTCAAACCCCCCTGTCATAAACATATTGTCTCATATAAAGTACCTGTAAAACAAGTTCCACTTTTTCTTCTTAGTCTTACCATGGGACATCTTCTTTTCCAATTCCAGTGATTTGCTCATATCTATCTGTGTATATATATATATATATATATATATATATATATATATATATATATATATATATATATATATATATACATATATATATCTATTATTTTCTCAAAAGCCGAGAATATCGAAGCTGATATTGTCGACACGAAAATAGCGAAAGTGCACATTGAACGTGTAAACATAAATCTCCGTAAGGGGAGATTTCTGTTTACTGAAATGTAGTGCAGTCTCAGAGTTGGTATATTTAAGTAGCGGGGGTGTGGGGAGTGCAGGGGGGCTTTGCCCCCTGCTTAAAACTATTAGGGTACTTTTTTCTTTTTTGTTGTTTTTATAAGTTCGATGTTTGAAGACATCGACCATATGGTGTTGACCATATGGTGTTCAATGTTTTCAACCGTTGATCTTATAATGTAGACCCAATAACAGATATATATATATATATATATATCTATATATCTATATATGTGTGTGTGTGTGTGTACTGAATACAGAATTATACACGTACTATTGTATGCAGCAGGCAAGTAATTACTTGGTAAACTCAATTAGTTTACATTTCTAGTTTTGTGTTGTTTCAAAATTGTAAAAATGAGAAACAACTTATTTTCCTCACACTAGAAAGAAATGCATCAGCTACCTATTTCAGAAATGCTTCCACTATGAGTGGATGGAAGCAAATGTAACAAGGACTGGAATCCCAAACTGCATCTGCAAAAAAAAAAAAAAAAAACACTTGAACAAAGGGTAAATTCTCCCCAAAAGAGAATCATTTATGGCACAACCCTCCAACAGTTATTTCCTGGAAAGGAACTTTGGCCGTCGATGACTTGAACCTTGGGCAATTGAAGTGTGAGTGTTCAGTCTTTGTCCACTAGTAGGTTACCCTTTTATGACACTAGAGCAAGCGACTTAAACCTTAGCACGGATATAAATAGGACGTGCTGGAGGGATAGATTTATCACTCAGAGACTCCCTATGCTGTGGAATAAAATCCCGGTCCATGTGAGGCAGAGCACCTCGCTGACTCTGTTCAAGAGAAATCTAGACCTGTGGATGGGAGATCGTAGGTTTACCCCGGGAATCATCTCTGGGTCACTGCTGGACAGAGGCACAACAAACTAATGGGCACAGTATTTTTTCATATAAGGGGTGGCGTAAGCCACAATAATTTGGGCTAGGCTTATAAATGCCTTAGGGCAGATAGCCTAGTATAAACCTATGAACCTATGAACCTATGTGAAACTTCCAATGTAGCTTCCTAGAATCCTTATTAAAAGACTGATCAAAATCTGAAGCTGAAATGGCTCTGTACTCTTTTTTTTTTTTTTTTTTTTTTGGGAAAATGAAATCATACTGACAAAAACATTATTTGGACTTGCACTCTCACAGTTAGGAGAGAATAGTAAGGAGGTAATACCACCTTTCAGACTGCATTTCTCATTGCACATCTCTGAGAGGCACAACAAAGAAAAGAAAGTATTATGCTATCCTAAATTTCAAAATACTTGCCAGCTAGTTTGCTAAAAGGAGATCACATAACTTTTAAAATATTCAGTTCATTTCCTTCTTCTGTAGTCCAAAGAAATGACCATGTTTATTTGATTAGCCCATGAAAGTGAGGAGACATTAAACTTCCTGTCAAAGATCTGCAATCTACACTAGTAAACCATTCCAGCTCACCTCCAATAAAGGTGCATTTTTCCTGTTTTAGGAAAGAACTTCATTGCTTTGTTAGGTACAGCTGTTTCCAAAATTTAGGTGGCCGCACAGTATCACATCTATCACAAGGTAATTTCTCAGAATACAACAAAGCAAAAAATGAACTACAAAGGTCACTACATTTTTGCTTGGATTACATCTCAGGAGGTCTGTTGCTTAGCATTGTTGTCTTAATGTTGGAGCCCTCAAGGCCACAGAATGTGGGGAAATGTGCTATGAAAATAATAAACATATAGACTGACCTCCTAAGTCAGAAGCAGGGATGGAAAGTTGACATTAACTAACAAATGTATACAGGCCTGTTCTCTAAACAAAGAAAGAAAGAAGACAGGATTTTCTTCCTTAATCAGTTTAGTAAGGGGTCAAGTAAAGACCACAACAGGTATCTCAATGGAGATTCAATCTTTTTGTCTCCAGTCAGATTTCTGTCAAAAGCCACTCAGTCAGCCTATTAATATGTAAAACTGTATCAGAACTACAACTTCTGACCAACTAATGACACTGTACCAAGTAGAGATAACCAGCTGTTGTATTACTTTGGGCCAGAGTATTACAGCATTGTCTGACATGCAACCCAAAGAAGAAAACCACTTATTTGAAAGATGATTGTAAAGGCAGTTGTCAACTAAACATCCATTATAAAATCTAATCAAAGACACAATGATTTTCTGGACTTGCCTGGAAAATTATAATTTAGAGAGGAAAATGCTATACACAGAGCTCTATTACTGCCAGCTTTGCTGTTCTATAGAAGAAAATGATATTGCCACTGGCTTAGGCTGTAACAGCCCAGTATGAAACAGAGCCCATTTGTGATATTCTTTTGTGTTTGGATTAAACAAGAGACAGCATAACTGTGTGTATCACAGCATCCCAGGAGATGCATGTGGAACAAAAAATGGCTTTAGAATGACATCAGTAGCGAATACTGTGGTATGTCCTTAGAATAATGCATTCCAAAATCAAAGATGCAATGCTCCTTTTAACTAGGACCTGGTCAGACCATGTCACGAGAACTACATGCATTGCAGGAGGTCATGCAAGTGAAGAAGCTTCTTTGAGTTACATATGGTTGAAGCTACAGACAGGCAAGCACAATTATTCATAACTATTTGGACATAAACTACAATAAAAAGTCTGTCTTTTGCAGGGGGACAAGCCACCACGCAGTCCTCATACGGAGAACTTCACCCCCAACCCCCTGGCTTATATATACTAGATCCATGGTTGCAAAGCCATGAAGAAAAGATGAAAATACAAAAATCTGCGCATCAGTTCCAGTGACATAACAAACAGTGCCAGCAATAACTTTCAAAGCAAAACTGCAATCAGTAAGATACAGCTCATCAACTGTGATCAGTGAGTGGGATTTTCATTCACTTTACACTCAAGCAAATGTGGGGTATCCCAAGAAATGTATGTTATAGGGTACAGGACATGACCAGGTCATAGTAGCTGAAATTCTTCTCACCAACGAGCAAAAAAGACACTCTGGCCACTATATGGAAGCACAAGATAGTGACAAGGAGATATGAAGGGGTCATCCTGAACAGGAAGGACAGAGGGGGAGAAGATGATCAAAGAAGCAGACTTCCAGGGTCATCTACTGCTGTATCTGCAAAAATACATCTTCACTGTGAGGGCTGTGGACCCATGGAATGGACTACCAGAATGAGTTATAGAGGAAGAATTAACAGACATACTCAGGAGACCATAGGGCAGATGGAGAAAGGGTCAAGAGGTACAGATGGGAGGAGGTGAGGTAGAATATTAAACCCACTTAAAGAGAGAACAAGAAAGGCTAGTTGCAACATTCTGTTGTCAGACAAATCCAATGCAGTGTAACACTTTAACCACATTCATCTTTAAGAGATTACATGGACTGAGCTGCCCTGTCAGGAGGCATAAAGCAATCTTCTTTGCCTCAGGATGTAGGAGTTCTATAGACCAGGCCACACTATGATGATGGTCTACCCACTCATGCTGTTTTACTTCCAAAGTACAAAAACTGAGAAGTGAAATAAAAAAAAAGATAATGTTTTTTGAAAGGAAAATACATATGGGAATTATACTTTTCTGTCTCTTCCTACCAGCTATTACTACGTGTAAGACTCCATAGATTTCACCACTTCCTTTAATCTTTGAGAAGAAATTGAAGAAGAGTGTTTCACAATATTCTGCAACTCATTCATGAATAGAGTGTGTTTATAGCCTCCACTTCCTCTGATTTTCTGCAAAGCAAAGTCAAAATTATTTCAAGCTTATCTGCAGCTGACTCACAAAACAATAATAGCACATCTCACACTCTGGTTAATGTTAACTTCCGTCATAAAAATATGAATAAAAAAAAAACATTTGCAAAAACATTTCTTTATAGTGCTGAATGAGGACGCAAAGCAGGCACAAAGTGGTGTGCAAGGTAAAAATATTGTTGAATAAGCAGCACTATTCTGAGGCATGAGCCTGAAGGGGTGCGCCACTGGACCCCTGGGTGTGCAGTAATATCTGTACTACAGATACACTCATGTGCCTTGCACCACCTACACAAATGGCATCTTTACTTTTATATACACTGAATTTTAAATGTATTACTTTATGGTACTGTATTTTGGTATAAAATAGTCTCTCCACAAAATGTTGCAAATAAAAATTTGTGTCGACTCTGTGGTGCAAAGGAATAAAAGTCTAATTTTACCTTAACAACCCTCATCAACTAGCAACCTGGACACTGGAGAGATGATGAGGGAGAGTAGGAGTGAGCGACTGACACCTGTTAGCCCATACTAGGGGTGACAGGAAGCCTAGCCTGCATGAATGCTTGTATGTACTGGTGACACAGGTGCAGAGCATGCAGCATATAGGTCAGGAACATACATGGCTACAGTCACATAGTAGTCATCAAGGGGCATGTGCAGAAAAGGAAGTCTGCGGACAGGGCAAGGAATGACAGGCCAACAGTTCTACAAGTATGCACATCAGCCAGTTGGGATGGGGGGGTACATTAAGTCAAGAAAACGGGAAAGAAAACTCATGGCTACATAGGTAGCAGTTGAGCTGTGATAGGAAAACATGGGCAAATCTACAGAGGAGACTAGCTGGTCAGCAGAAATGGAGGACAGAAAAAGGACACAAAAAAGTTACAAATGCTTTTGAAGTAGTAAAAGCACATTTCAGTCTGGATTTTTAAATATTCGTGTTATTTATTGGATTTTAAATATTCGTGTCATACTTATCTATTTATTTATTTATATTTGCTTACCAGGTTAATGCACCAGGCTGAATGGACCATTTGCAAACACAGCCTGGGTGAACAGGATTGCATAAGAGATGAACAAAACATATTTACTGATAAAGTTTATGATAAAAAAAATAAATATTTACAGATACAAGAATATGCTGCAACATATACTTCACAAATCAGTTTACAATGTCAAAAATGGATGGAAAAATACAATTATGTTTAATAGAGCTTTTTGGGTAAGATGCAGCCAATAATGAATGAGATGGGTTATGCTACAAGGATAGTAGCATATCATTATATAGAGAGGTATGAAGACTTTAGAAGAGGCAAGTCAGAATAACTGCAGGAAAAGATACTATGGAGAGAAAATAGGGACATGAAAGACTGCTGCTGCTGCATCTATGAAGTTACCTAAAAAAATTGTATTTTATAGATTTTATATTAAAACATCAAGACTTTTAAAGTTCTAAATGATATGCTCCGTGAAAATAAATTTAACTTGAAAACAAAAATTATTTTTATCCAAAAATGTTTAACTTACTTATCTTATGGTATCACATTATAAACTATGATATAATAGGAGATGTGCATTATATCAGCTGTATAGTCCATGAAATTTTCATGCACTAGCACGGTAACATATTTAAGTGTATAACAAAAAAGAAGTGTGATTCAGAGACAGTCACTGCACACAAAAATACACAGACATGCAGGCAGTAGGTGCAAGACATTTTATACATGTCGTAACACGCGTGGATTTCATAGTGGCAAGTGTCACTATCACAACATCATGGAACTCTGGGACATGTAATACATGTCGTAACATGTGTGGATCTCACAGTGACAAGTGCCACTAGCACAGCTCCACGGAACTCTGGGCTCCTTTGCTGTTAAGCACACTAACAATTCTGCCTTGCAGCATAGCTCACTGGTCACATCAGTCCATGCCAATAGACTCACCAAATTAATTTATATTACGCTGTGTACACTAAAATACTGAATGAGACATACAACTGAACACTTGCCTTTGAAATGCATCCCATAAGACCATGCAGCATATCTGTCCTCAAAATGCATCCATACAACCACATAGTGCCCTATAGGCTATCCTAGCTGTTGCTGCTACAGTTGGCTCAAACAATTGCTTTTGGTAGATATCTATGAACTCTCCTTCCATATTATTAACTTTCCCCTTTAAGGCATTAGACCACCTTCTTGTTGACCTGCTACTGATAATATCCGTGTAGTTGGTAAAGGGATGGCAATTCCATTGTTTGCAGGCTGGTGGTGAACAACAGCAAACAACACTGCTATCTGATGGGATGTCACTATTGCCACATGAAACAAATACTCTTTTCCATGGATCCAGGATAGCACATTATGGCCATTAAACATGTACAGTGATTGTTAGCTTATATATGATAGAGCAGACAACTGCAGACCTACACTTGCTACACAGTAAAATGCAGAGGAACACAAGTACAGCTGGGGATTGATACTTACATTAATAATCCATGCAGTCACATAAACACACACACACACACACACACACACACACACACACACACACGGGGCTGGATGTATGCATCTATAAATGACAGTTCTCAGAGTACTTAGACACCTGTGCATACATGTCATATGAAGCAATGTTTCATCTGTATACTGTACTATACACATAACCTTTCACTGCTGAGTGTGAAAAGGGGCATGTCATTTAGTGTCCACCATGTCAATAGTGCGGCTGCACATTACACAGGATATGCAAGCACCTGAAGCCAGTTTTTATTACTAATATTGTTACCATTTACTTTACTGAACAGAACTTCAACACACTATGGTCATACATGCTACAAGTAACGATGCCGTTCTATCTCTGAGTTACTTCCCATCATACTTACGGACACAAAAGCCACACTGGGGCCCCTTTGTGATCCACTGCAGATCATTCTGAATCCCACCTGCAACCTAAAAATTGTCTGTTTCATAAACTTATAACTAAATTTAAGAATAGAAAAGCTTGCTTATTTTCTACTCTGCATCAGAAATAAACCATTCTTATTCATATAGTCAGCAAAAGGATCTTAGAATTCGTATCTAAAATAAACCATAAATGCAGCCACAACAGCACTTGCAATCTACAATAAATCAAATGCAGTATGAAACCCACCACAATTTAAGTAAAGCAATGTTATTCTGAATGCTTAAGAGACAAATCTGAATATTCATATGCTATAAATGCTAAATCACTTGTCATATCACACATTAATAGACTGACTTAGAATATTATTGTTCTAGAAAATGAAATTCATATAATAGATATCTACCTTGTTTACATGATACCAGGGGAAATAAACTCTACAACTACAAAGCTTTGGGTACGTCAACACCTGGGTATACAGAAGTACCTGTTCTATGTCTCTCACACCACATAATATCTTTAGTATAGCTTATAAATCCATATCTGCATGGAATGTGTGTGTGGGTTTGTGTACGTATGTGTCATACACACACACACACACACACACACACACACACACGCACACATGCACACACAGATAGAGTAACAAGCATATGTACAGAGTACAGTTAAAGGGCATCATCTACTGAGCATTTAAAAAATCTGCAGTAACACAATGTTTATTCATAAAAACACTGGGGTTGAGCTCTAGCAGGTGTTTTCTACTCCAAAGTGTCAATAATCTAATGAACTACTGTGAATCTTTGGTGTAAGAATGCTAGAGGTTTTACAAAATGTATGCCACACTAGAATCACTGAATTATTTTCAGGCAGAGGTTTTTGAATGCCATACTGTGTGCAAACTGATGTTAATAGGCTGAAATGAATTACTTCTGCAGATTAATAACAACTGCTAATTACCTAACAAGTGAAATCATGTTAAGCATTTTCCTTTCATTATATTCATGGGTTCCAATTACAGTTTCTTCTCTTAAAATTTTTAGTTTTGAACACCAAATACATTTGCTTAACTGAACTGATGCTTTACTAAAACTGATCTATACCTCTGCATTTTGCAGCTCATCAACCTAATCTACCAACAGTGGATAGCATTATTGCCTCACAGTAAGAGGTTCTCTGTTCGATTCTCAGCTGGGGTGCCTTCATTGTGCAGTCTGCATGTTCTCCCTGTGTTTGCATGGGTTTCCTCCATATGATCCAGTTTCCTCCTACATTCCAAAGACACGCAGTAGGTGGATTGGGCACTCTAATTTGGTCATAGGTATAAGCGTGTGTGCGAGTGTGGGGTATGGAAGAACAGAAGTGGCACGGTTAAGCACCTGGGAGTTTGAACCGTGGCTCTAGATGACTGTCACTGTTAAAGGGTCATCCCAACTCCATGTGCAAAAATGGGAAAAAGGAGTTGTGGATTTTCTAAACAGCAGGGAACGTTTAGCGCAAAACAGCACTCAGGATGTGAATCTAGTTTGCAAACATAAAAGGTAAAGAGACAGAAGGAAAAGAGTTGTGGTGCACATGGTTTCAGAATTTGAATCAAGGGATAAATTAGGAAGTCATCAACTACTATGTGAAAAGAGCCACCTAGTTTTCTGTAGGTTTTGAAAGACTTGGCAATACTCCTACAGATGGTAACTAAATGGACAGAGGGTTACCAATAACTTTGCAGTCAGGTAAACACACGGAAAAACGAATGCAGACAATGTAACTGCCATGCCCTTGCTTATTAATGCCTGAACTGATATATGGATGGAGTTGGAGGTTGGCAAATGATTCAGGTGTTTATATCACATCATAGGTAAGTACTAGGCTAGCTGTCCTTGCAGATCATTTTATGCCTAGCAAATTTACTTTCAAAGTTAAGATTTAAATCCTGTACCTTGTGTCAGTGAATCATTTTGCCAACCTCCAACACAACAAGGTACAGGATTTAAATCTTAACTTTGAAAGTAAATTGGACTAGGCATCAAATGAGATATGACACAAGCTTTAATGAAACTAGTCTATTTTTCTTTTGCATTGGATGTGTTCCACTGGTATTCAAGGGTGACACCTTTGTGGGTAAAAAAAAACCTGTTGTGTAGTATTTCTGAAAACACTAAGAAACTCTGCGTACTTGCTGTTGGCAGAACAGAACTACTAATGTTTCGGAGAAGTATCCCAGCTGTGTCTCAGTTCGAAGATAAAAAAAAAAACAGGAAGACAACAGGGATTACAGGGAATGGCTGCACAGTAAGAGTGGTATGGCAGAAACACTGGATCACTGCGGCACAGTTCTCTGATATATAACATGTTTTTGTTTGCTTGTTTTGTTTTTCTTGTCTTTTGCCATCAATTACAGCGCATCTTATATAATTGCTTCACAAAAGGCATCATTTACAAAGAAACATTACATAAAATAGTTCAGCAGAAGGAAAAGCAAGAGTTGGCACTCATAGTGATTTACTGCACCTGAACACGTGTTGTACTTTTCTTCTATACGCACTTTTAAACCCAAAGCCTGGAACCATGAGTTGTTTCTACACCGCCCTGTTTTGCTTTTTAACAATGCTACCCATAGACCAGCCCTTTAGCCAGCATCATTAAGGTTGAATCACCTATAGGTGTTGTTACATGTGATGATGTCACCGATTTAACTCACCAGTATCCAGACAGATGTCTCCATAAGTGTTAGATGTTATTAAGTTTGATCAAATAAATCACATTGACGACAGTTATAAATAATCACCCCAGACCAAGATGAATTATTGAGTTTATTTATAAATTTGTATTTATTAACAGGATAGGTGACTGGTTACTAACCCTTTCCTGCCATGACTTAAATGCATCTGTCTCTGAAAGTGTTGAATCAATTCAGACCTGAAATGCTTTATTGTTGAGATAATTCCTAAATGATGCAACTATGTTCTTGCCAAAATTTTTTTTCCATTTTTTTGTAATAATAGCATGTAATTGATTGTCCAGAATACTCAAGTGGTGTCCAAAAAGACCACAGAAGAGAGACAGACATCACTCATACTGGAGTACACTCATACTGGAGTATATTGAGGTAATAACTAAGTACAATGCTGTGACTATATTGAAATCTTTCAGAAAAGCCATACAGGGCACTGACTACTTAGCATTTTGTATTTATTTACATTGACAAAAATTTGCTAGTAAAATATGTTTTCAAAGATTTTTGTCAGTGGACAAAGATTAGTTGCAGGTTTGTATTCCTTTGGCTCTGAGTATAAGCCAGCCTTGAGTAAATGTGCTTTTGTGCATTTAAATTGGGTGAGTACAACCTCTCTGGTTAAAGAGGTATTAAAGATGAAGCCAATGGTTTGGCAATGGAAATCTGATGAATGCTGGGAGAAGCAAACTGGCATTAGATCTTGACTTTTTGTCCCTCTAGCTATCAGTGAGCTTTTTATTTGTAACTTGTATTTAATGTTCAGCACAGTAATGCAAGCCTTTAATAATTTTATTTATTTTTTTAATGAATTAAAGTTTTAATTAGCTATAAATGAAGTAAATCACTAGAGCAACTTCAAAATTAGACTCTTAATTTTCCATACATCCTAACTTCAAATGTCAACTGTTTAACAGAGCTCAGTACATGGGATCTCTGGCCAATAAAACATTCACTTAAAGCTTTCAGTAACAGCACAAAATAAACCGATCTTTTTGTATTTTTATAAGGTCAGCTAATACAGAATGAAAGCACTGTAGTAAGCTTGCATCAAGAGTTCCCATGCCTGCAATGTGTGAAAGCTCTAAGGAAGCTACTGTTCAGGTCAATATAAGTAAATAGAGATGGAATTCCATATTAACAAGTCAGCCACAGAATCTACCAACAAGGGAATTCTTTTAGTGTGTCTAATGATTCTGATGACAGTTGGTCAGGGCACAACCTGACCAATTCTGACAGGTTCATAGGTAATTACTAAGCTTAAATTCCAAAGGAACATTAAGGAGGCTAGACCAAATTTAATTTGCCCCAAAGCACTGAATGGTCAAGTGACTTGCTCAAGGCCACACAGTAGACAAATGAGAGCTAAGGGGATCAAACCCTGTACCACAGGAACTGCAGCTCACAGCCTTAACCCTCTGTGCCAGCTGCCAGACTAATAGCATGCATTACAACACTTAAGACATGCTGCACAATTCCTGCAGCCTTTTGTCACTGCAGCAACACATTTACTCCCTGCTCCAATAAGGTAGCCCAAGACCTCCTAACTCAGTTCAGGCATACAATTTCATGAAATTCTTTCCATTGCAGTTTATTTCAAATGCTTTGTGGATGCATTCTCATTAACAATTATCTTGTCAGACTGTTTAATTAACAACAAAGCATTTTTAATCTTGACCATCACAAAGTTTGTGATAAATTAAAATGATCGTGCATTGATTTCTTAAATCATTTTTTAATGCAATGGGAAATAAATTACATCCTTTTATTTAATTTTAGAGTCAATTGGGTATTAAAACAGTGTATCTGACACTGATAAATTATTAACTCCTGGCAATGTGCTCATGCTGAAATAACTGTAAAACCATTGCTAGTTCAGTGAAATATATCACTTCACCTCTGTATTAGAGTGTTTGCCTCTAGTAGACCAACACAGCATTTCTAACATTTTTTCGGCTACACAATGTCTAGATTGTTCTTCAACCAAAAATGTTTGAACATTTTGATTTTTAAGGACTGATAACAATTAGATTCCACACTGTATAGGAAAAAGAAAGGTAATAATCTGATTCATTTCAACAGTAGTCATCCAAGATACTTTATAAATAATATACTGGCAAGGTCAATTTTACTGAGTTTTATGGAAAATGAGAGATAGTGTATGATATAATAAGGAATGTTACATGTAAACATCACTCTTTAGAACCAGGCCATGATAATAATGAGTCAGTAAAACAGACAACTTAAGTACTTCAAGCATTTTATACTGAAGAAAAGACAGACAACACAGGTGAGTCAAATAATGTCACAGAGGAAGCTTTTGTGCTACATCTATAATAATATAAAGACTGAGAAAATACTGCATCAAAAATAAACAAATTAATCAACAGTGGGGTGAAAGAGGTCTCAGGGAATATTCATAGATTTACACATAATAGCCACCACCCTAATCGACTAGAAGTTTAACCATTTAAATTAGATTCAGGTAGCTAATGTTAACAAAAATGTTACAGGTGTACTCCCTGTAATTACATTAATGTAACAAATGACTTTGCTCATCCTGAAATATAAAGGAAGTATTTTAAAGGGAAAGGTAACTGCCTGGAGGGCTTCCTTATATTTTGTTTTGTGGATGTCTAACATTTTATATGGGGAAAAAACTTGAGATATCACTCCATGAAAAGAATATCTACTGTATCGGAGAAAGAGAATATACTTCAATGCTTTATATAAATAGAGTGCTACAGCTAGTCACGCATGTACTTTTAAATTACATATCCTGCAGAAAGTGTCTATGAGTCCCATGAGTGGAAGTTTCTCAAACAAATTACTGCATAGAAAATCTAAATTGCAGTGTGAACTAAATGCTTCTCAAGAGCTTCAGGACTTCAGCCGAATGCAATGTTTGTTTTTTTTTGAAGAAGAAGACAGCCATTCTGAAAATGTACCTGGGCTTACCAACTCCTAATTATAAGTACTTTGTATTGTAAAAATGTTGAAGAAGTTAGTTGTAACTCTTTGATTACCACTTGCAAAATGAACAAGGCAGTCAAAAAGCTTGAACAATACTTTTACATTTTTTACACAAGATAACTTGTGGCTAAAGCTTCCAAACCATTTTTGTTAGTATTCTTTTCTGTTTTGGCATCCTTTATTGCAGCAGTCATTCGTGATGGTAGTGAAACAGATAAAGACTCTGTTACTCCTGCTGAACAGTATAGAGAAGTAGCTATGTGAAGAGGCACTGCTTTATATGAAGCCAGCAATATAAACATTTCAGTGAATTTAAATAGTCACTTTTGGCACAAGAGTGTAAGTCAAGCACCAAAGATAGCGTAAGAGGTACACTGAATACCCACAAAACATTATAGTACTATAACCATCAGTTACTGAAACACTGGGTGAAAAAGAAGCATGCCCTAAATGCAAAAACAGCACATCACCATATTGTGATGCATTTCTATATTCTCTCTAATGCTATTATGTACTTTTTCTACCAGCAGACTGCCTGCCGGCCACTGGCTCCGACCTCCTGCCACAAAATGCACCATTTGTTCCCCAAATGGAGTAAGAGATCTTTACAGACTAGTCACAATTTGAACAGCTAAATGGGGACTTATCCGCTCCCAGGCAGCTGATGTGTGTGTGTACACAACGGCCTGGAATACCTTCCTCTGTATGACTGGTCACACTCACACATGTTCAATGGTGACTGCTAAGCAAATGTGGCCTCACAGAGCCAAGCCCACATCCCTGGCCAAGGTGCCAGGACTGCATTACTTACTCCCCACCCCCCCCTAAGGTGGGTAAGCTATTGGTGTCTGTTCATTCTCACCCTCCTTCACCAGCTCCTCCAACACCTGCATCAATACATAATGGGACACACTCAGGCTTTATTCCTCTGTGTCACAGATGTAGTATTTTGAAACAAGTGCTAAATGAACTAAACACTTAGCTGAACTCCTAACTGTAAGCAGTGCCTAGTCAATAATCTCACCTCTGACAAATTTTGTTTGTGTCTTTCGGCTTTTCCCGATTAGGGGTCGCCACAGCGGAACTCCGGTCCACTAATGATTGGTAGCTGATTTTTACATGCCGAGTTACCAGTCCTGATGCACAACCTTCAACGAAGGTACTCCTCTGACAAGTAATAGGGTACCAAATTTTGCTAACCACATCTCCCATCACTTCTAGGTATACATGAGAATGTATTTGATTTTTTTGGGCTAATTAAATATTATGTGACTGAAAAAAGAGAAAATATCAGCCAGCAGAACACATCCATCCTTCTAGGCTGTAATGCTATATTTAGAGCGTCTTCCAAACAAGTATTTTACTTAATCCATTTGTTAATCTCTTACAAAACTAAAAGTGTGTAACTTGTTTATATAATTCAGCTATATATCCTAAAAATAAATTTTATTTAAGTACTCACCAGCACAGACTTTATGAGACAGGTAATTTTGTGCTCAAGACATACAGTTTAGATTGACACCTCTGGTGTTACATGCATCTATTTTACTTAAAAGATAGCAATTAGACTTACAATGAATAGAGAATTCCTAAAGTTTCTGTAAGTTGTACCTGGAGCTGAATGAGACAATATTATTCATGCACCATTAATGTAAACATAACAGGCAGTGTGATATGCATTGTGAGAAGGGTGTAAACACTGTCACTAATGATATTATCTGTAAGTTGTACTGACTGAGACAATATTACTCATGCACCATTAATGTAAACATAACAGGCAGTGTGATATGCACTGTGAGAAGGGTGTAAACACTGTCACTAATGATATTATCTGTAAGTTGTACTGACTGAGACAATATTACTCATGCACCATTAATGTAAACATAACAGGCAGTGTGATATGTACTGTGAGAAGGATGTAAACACTGTCACTAGTGATATTATAACCTAAGAAGTACATGATTATAACATCACAGCAGAACAAATATGATGAGTCTTTGAAAACATGTTTATAAAGGTGGGAGTTCATCGATATGGACATTCTGTAAGTAATTTCTTTATGAAACGGGTCATATACTTACAGGTAAAGCTACTCACAGCCAAGCACACTGTCAAGTGCTGGGAAGGTCACAACCCTGCTCAAACTACAGTCCCTTAGGCTGCGTTACTCTTATAGTAAACATATCAGTTCTACTTGTTGACCCATCTCCGTAATCATTTATTGGTCTACTACTCCCAATTACAAATTCCTGTAGCTAGGGCATTATACTTTGGCAAACCATTAACATTTTTACTATTCAAGCTAAAAGGCAAACATACACGGACTGCATTCTCTAATAGCAATATATTGCACTGGCTTTTTTACACTCAGACCGCCTTGATATTATTACTCTCAGATATCTTGTTTTCATGTGATACACAAGCCATCCCTGGCTCATCCAGTTCTGCACATAAGGGCTTAAAACTGTATGGCTAGAATAAATGACATAGAAAGCAAGTACAGTACATGAAACCTGCTTACAGCTCCACAGCCAAGACATGTTAGGCATCTCTGAGTCATGAGTGATGCCTCAAAACTGTGTGTAATCAATTGACCCAATTTTGGAAGCCACAGATCTGGATAAAGCATAGGAGAAGGTATACTGATAATAACCTCATTAAATATCTTAGCTAATCTTATTAAAAGAACCAGACAACTAACAGATCTACATCAAACACATTGGTTGGGCATCAGAAAACACTGCACATGTTTTATTGGGTTAGTTTATTATCCTCAACACACCTGACATACTGGCACCATTAGCATCAACAGATATGCCATCTTTTGTGTAGGTACAATAGCCAAATCATGAGACTCAACAGACGAAATGAGCAATTGATGAAGCAGTACATAAGTACCTACTTGATCCATTAGGTAAAGAGCAAATAAGCCCAAAGGCAAGTTCTACAAATGACCCACTGCCACGAAGGATGTATGTCAATATTCCCAAAAAATCAAACAATTTAATATAAACAAACTATTCTCATTTTAGGGATCACTGTATTTCTCTTCAAAAGGCCTAGTATATCAGATACAGCCGTAACTTACCATTTTTCTGGTACAAGCAAGAGCACTCTATTTACTTAATGGGTTGGCTCACACAGACCAGTCTTGTGTAACTCCATAAGCTAGCCGTGACACTGTTCCACAATTTTGTTAAAAGTACATTTATCATTGCAAAATTAATGCTATTTGATTGTTAGAAGCAGGAGTAACAGTCATATAAAACCACGGTTACTCCAGAAGGAAGCCCTCATAGCAAAGGGAAACTTTTGAACAGCAACAAAAGCAAATTATCTTAAATCAGTCAGCTGGACTGAGATTTGATCTAACAGAAATAAAGGAAAAATAATCAATCAAAATAAACCCATTTATCTCAGACACAAACACAGTTACCTTCTTAAAAATACAAAGAGTTTCTGGGGGTTCTGGCAAGATCTCTACAACACTACAGATAGATGTAAATCAGTAAAGACACTACCATTATTCAGAACAATCGTGATTTATATAATCAACACTGGTATGATTACTTCTGCAGAATATTTTATAAAATAACTTGGAGCAAAGAAACAAGGCCAAGCTACTGGGCACATACAGAAAGCATAGATTAGATTCCTTAAACTGGACCTTGCTCACTCAATACAGGAGCTGTAGAAACAGTTCAAAAGTTCAGAATTTGGCTGGACCTGACCTTACTCTTTTCAGAATATGAATATTAAATGGAGAGCAGATCAATAGATTGATGTCTACACACACACACACACACACACAAATATATAATATATACACACACACATATATATATATATATATATATATATATATATATATATATATATATATATACATATATCACAAATAAGGAGTCTAGTTACAGTGGAAGGAAAACTGACTATAGGAAAACATTTTCTGATCTCTGCATGAGAGTTCAGTTTACCAATTATCTTCAGTTATCGTCCTACAACTTGTGCAAAACTGCAAACTACACTTAGTAAACTCTAATTTTACCAACAATAACATGTATACATGTAGAAAAACTAAACAAGCTTAGCTTGAGTCCAGACATTAGCCACTATGCAATGCTCTTCTAATAAATTAAATGTCTCCTTTGTTTCTGAGAATACATATTTAATAAATAATAGGCAAACAATACTGTGATTCTTCTCAGTAAAATCCCAGGGCCTTCTCCATAATCACTGGCATGCTGTGGAGCAGAGTGGCATGTAACAAGCCTGTGTTGAAAAGCCTATAACAATTCATAAAAGAAAAGACACAATGGGGCAAAACTTATATGTGGACTTGCCCAGTGAGCTACTATAGTACAGTACCCTCCAAGTACTCATACAAATGTACCCGACCACCAGCCAAGATGCACAGATGGTACACCGGCAAAACATTAGTTGATCCAATGGAGTAAAAAACGGCAGTCCAGCTGTGTACCAATGGAAAGAGTACCATCTGTGAATGCAAAGATACCCCTCACTACTGAGCATTATATTAGCATTTTTGAGGCAGAACCCCTTTCCAACAGCACTCCTGTATGGTGAGAAAATTCTTTCTAGCATGAGAGTTCTCTACAATAGACATAAACCTGCTGCCACTCACAAACATCACACCCCCACATAGCTATGCTGGTTAAAACTGACTACTGGGAAGTCATGCAGCATCTGATGCCCTCACTTCCATATAATGGCAAGGAGTCTAGCTCCATTGTCATGACTAACGACTGTGATTTCTTTATGAATAATATGATGTGTCGTGACAGAGTACATCGCAGCATAGAACATTTATTACAAAATGTGCAAAATTATGCAAAGCACACTTGTGTATGTACATTTCTGTACTGTACTGCACAATGTTGTACTGTTGTGGAATGCAACACTGTACCACAACTGATGAGCTGTGAATGGATGAATCAGGCACAGCAGCTCACTCCACACCACCCTGTGGAATAAGCTCTAGTGTGCACTTCCAGGCCACCTGAAGATGTTTGTGCACCATTAGGGACCATGCTCTGTATCTGTGGTGTGCAATCCAGAACAGTGGCATACTACATTGCCATGTACAGCTCTGCACACTATGTCTAAGAGTACGACAGCATGACTTGTAGCAGCGCAGACTATATTTCATGAAATATAATCTTTAGACGTGTAATGGGCTTAATAGTGCCAAGATGAGATAGCAGTAAACTGCAAGACTGATAATAGCTAATTAAATGTTCCACGTGGACTAGTGAAGGTCTTAGAGCCTTTAACATAATGTTTTAGTTAATGAATTTGGTAACTATTAAAGAAAAAAACCCACAAAAGTAGTCAGTAAAAACAAAGCAAGGCTTCAGATACATACGAGTGCAAATAAAATATATGTTACAGTGGTGAGATACTGGATATGACACATTTCATTCATTCATTCACTTTTCAGTGAACACCACTATGGCCCAGACACATGCAACAGCTGGAACACCAACAGAGAATACCTTACTAAAAGGATAGAAGGCTTAAATAACATGTCGTACGTATCTGGTCATCTGATGAAGTCAACCTAATTCAACGAAAACGCTGTGTGTTTAATTGTTTTTGGTAAAGGCGTTCATGGAGTTTATGGTGGTTTATTTTATGTTTTAACATCTGTCGTTTTATCATCTGTGGTTTGAATAAACTAATCTTCAAAGGAGCTGAGTCCTGCGAACTTGCTTTTCATTTTTGGTTTACTGAGTTACTGTAACATGTCGTACATAGACTGGTTTGAAGCCCTGTCACTATACTCAGAATCCTACAGATTGCTAAGAGGTGACCTGTTCCTTCCAATCCATCACTTATGGATTTATTGCACATCAGCAAGTTAAATGGCATCAGAAATACTTGCTCCAGAGATCTAAACCATTTCTGCAACATCAACAGAATGGTTTGGAGGGACAGGAATACCTCACAGAGGATACAACTGCTGTTGAACAGACTCCCCATCCACATAAAACAACAGTCCATATCCAAGCGCAACTTGGCTCTATGGTTGGGAAACAGAAAATGTACCCCAGGGCTACCTCCTGGGTCCCCTAAAATGATCTATGCTATGATCCTAATTATCCTCATTAGGGGTAATATATAATTATCAACTATGGCATGGGTAAGGGCAGTCTATAAACAAATGGGATAGGTTATTTTGAGCACAAAAAGAGAAACTGGCTAGGCTTAAAATGATCTGCAGGGGCATCTAGTCTAGTACGTACCTATGAACCTATAATGTCTGCATACAGGACTGATCTGCAGGCATGGCTCAGTATTGCACAATGAGTTTGCTGCCGCACCACTACATGTTTTAAAAATATATTACACAGCATATTATGTTATATTGTAGTCACAGCACTTTATGTAGATATTGAATATTACATCTAGCAATATTTGCTATTTACAGCAATGTCAATAAACGCTGCTTAAACACACATACCATGCTGCTCAGGTGCAGGTGCTCTTCCCTCTGATGACACTGTATATTGCAATTTGCAAAGGTCAGGTGCACACTGATTGAGGGATGACTGTTGTTAAGCTGCAGATGTTTAAAAGTGCTTAATTAATTATTCATTAGTGCTCTGTCTGCAGCTTTCTTTTTGAATTATACTTAAGGTTACACATAAACACTAAAGCTTGTCGACTCCTGTTGCTGAAATGGTTTTCAATCTAACCAATTCTCTTATTACTGAAGCTAAATTAGAACGTAGACACATCTGAAAAAAAAAACTAATTCCCCATCATGCATTACTGCACTTTGCATATTATTTTACATTCTCATAATGAAAATGAAAGAAAAGTGTCACTGTGTAAGAAAGCAACCACAACTTCTGCATTTTCCTTAAATTACTGCTGTCCAGTCTTCCTTTTCTTTGCATTTATACTTTATTTTTCTGAACTTGTTAATTAAGCAGACTAATGCAGTGTAGACAGACTAATGCAGTGTAGACAATGTTAAATATTACTAATATTGCGAGTTTAGACAGGCCTATCAGTCAGAGAAGTTGAGAACTGAGAGGTCACTAAAATAAACACACAGTTTTTTTTCTTTGTCATCATCAGTTTATTTATTTATTTATTTATTTATTTAACGTTTGTTTACTGGGAAAGTCCAACTGGGACACAGACCATTTTCAGTGCAGGCCCAGGGAGAAACAATCCAGACGCATGTCTTTTGGAATGTGGAAGGAAACCGGAGCACCTGGAGGAAACCCACATGAACACAGGAGGATATGTAGACTCTGCACAGAAGCCACCCCAGCCAAAAATCGAACCGGAGAACCTCTTGCTATTAAGCAACAATGCTAATCTCTTTATATAAATATAAAGGAAAAGTAGGAAAATTACAGATTTCTAACCGAAACATGGTCACGTACAATGATAACATCTCAAAGATGCTCACCTTCCCTGCTTTACATTGAGGAACACAAGCATACATGTTTGTGGAAGAACATGGGGAAAAAAATATCCCTTCTTGGTAGGTCACACAGATGAGCCATACGGTAGTTTTCACTTCAGCTAGTATTCAAATATAAAAACAAATACTTCACCTGGTACCAGAAGTAGCCATAGACATCTGGCTCTCTTTGTATGGCCTTTTTCAATGTCCTCCTTGATAAAATGTGAAAAGGAGAGCTTTGTAGGAAGATGGAATTTTGATTGCAACATCAGTAATGTCAAATCACTACATAATGGGCCACATGCTCTGCTAACTGGACCAGTTTATTTTATTGCAAGTGGGTTGCTGTTAAAATAACAGCTAGGATTTACAGCTAATTCAGTTCAAATATTTGGGTGTTCAGCACTGTTTAGAAGGCATGCATTACCTTGTCTTTGAAACTCCGCCTGCTTCTCTAATGTCCACTAGTTGGCACTGCACTCTGTGTTAACTGTATGAATTCCAGCTAAGGGCATAATTTTTCTGATTTCTGGTATATGCTACATAAGAATTCTGGCACTGCTGTCTGTCAATAACAGCTTTGCTGATGTTGGAGGTTTGGCAAGTGAGTTCTTCCTTGGGTAAGCACCGGTTCATTCTAATGACCATTTGAAGTTGTGACAAACCCAGCAGAAAACATTTGGCAGAAAGAAGTAAATGCTAGTTATATGAAATTCACTAGCAAAATATCACCATAAATATATTATGTATTTATCATATTATATAGTTTTTTTTTTTTTTGATTCTTCTTGAAGAGATTCAGTGAGGTGCTCTGCCTCACATGAACTGGAATTCTATTCCAGAGCAAAGGGAGCCTCTGGGTTATGAACCTGTCCCTCCAGCAAGTTCTATTTATTTCTGTGCTGAGGTTCAAGTCCCTCGAGCATGTGGCTCTAAGGGATTTAGATTTACTGAGGTGGAGCATGTCCATTAATTCTGGATTTGACATAGCTTTGTATGTCAGGCATAGATCGCCTCGAAGTAGGCGATATGCAACTGAGTAGAGCTGGAGTTTTTTTAACCGAGCAGCATATGGCATCTGTTTGAGACCCTTGATCCTCTTGGTGAGATACTTTTGGGGTCTTTCTAATTGCTGCAGGTGTCGGGTAAGGTACATCCCAAAAGGGGCACTGTATTCTATGATGGGCCTGATGAAGGATGAATAAAGGGGCACGATTACCTCTCTTGATCTAGATGTGAAACCCTTCATGATGAGGTGGGCTATGTAGAAGGTCTTTCTAACCACTTTGGCAATGTGGTTTTCAAAGGAGAGATTGCTATCAACTTGGGTCCCCAGGTCCCTAATAACTTTCTCTGTACTTAATGGGTTTCCGCCTATGTGGTAATTTGTGGGCACATTGTTTTTTCCAAAGGGTATGACTATACATTTTTTGGCATTTAGCTTTAAACCATGGCGCTGGCACCAGTTATCTGTCTCTGTGAGACCTTTTTGAAGGATGTTTGTGTCAGCTGGAGAGTCGATTATGGCGCCCAGTTTGCAGTCGTCTGCGAACTTGGTGAGCCATAGTCCTCCCACGTTTGCCTGTACCTCGGAAAAGTATATACCGAACAAGAGTGGTCCCAGGACAGAACCCTGTGGGACGCCACTTGTGACCTGTTTCGAGTCTGACATGGCTCCAGCAACTCTCACTCTGTGGGTTCTGTCTTTGAGCCAGTTTGTGACCCATCTTGTGACATAGGGGTTTATATTTAAGCTGGATAGCTTATCTATGATGCCCAAGTGGGGTATTGTGTCAAATGCCTTTGCAAGGCCCAGATAGGCTGTGTGGACTACCTTCCCTTCATCTATGGCTTTGGTGACTGTTTTGAAGAAGTCAACCAGGTTCAAAAGGCAGGATCTGCCCTTGACAAAGCCGAACTGGGTAGGACCGAACTGGGTAGGATCTAGTGTCTGTAGGTTCCCAATGTCTTTGTTTATGAGCTCCATGATGATCCTCTCCATAGCCTTGCAGACTAAGCTAGTCAGGCTTATGGGGCGATAGTTTCCAGGGTCCGTAGAGGCTCCACCTTTGTGGAGTGGGACCACTGTTGCTGTACGCCATTCTGTGGGCACATATCCTGTAGTGAGGCTGAGATTGTACAGCTGTTTTATTTGAGGGATTAGTTCTTCTTGGAGTTCATGTAGGACGCAACCTGGGACACCATCTGGTCCCATGGAAGCAGTGTTTTTTGCTTTGGAGAGGGCAGCCTTCACCTGAGCATCAGAGATGTTTGGGAGGCAGCTCTCTGCTGGGATAGATACTTGCTCTTTTGGGGGGGAGGGGGTGGAGAAGTTTGCACTGAACCTGTCTGCCAGGATATTGGCGATGCCTGTGGGTTCAGTGTATTTTTTGTCGTTTAGAATGAACTCAGAACAAGTCTGGGAGTTGAATCCCAGGTTCCTAACATAACTGAAAAAAGCTTTATGATTGTCTTTGGTGTCCTGTGCAATTTTTCTCTCGAAGCTGGCCTTGCAGGATTTTATGAGGGATCGTAACTTTTTGCTAGTACTGATCAGAGATGCCTTCCCTATTAGGGATTTTGCTCTATCATGTAGTAGCTTCCTCCTTCTGTTGTACAGTTTATTTATGGCAGGGGTCCACCAGACTGGACGCCTGCCTTTGGATGATTGGGTCTTGGTTTTGTTTGGGATAGCGTGTATTTGTTATCCTTCCCAATGTGGATCCCCCTCACTGGTGTTAGTGGTGAGGATTGAAGCTACTTGATTACTGGGCCAGCACATGGGCGTCACACATACATTTGTTTTCTTTACAATTTTTCTGTTTATTGGTTTTTCTGTGCTTACAACTGTTTGCTGGAGTCCTCACAGTTGCAGATAAGTACCCATTTGGGTTTTTGGTTACTTTTTCTGTTTGTTTAGTGCTGTTTGGGGTTAATGTCATCCAGGAAGGGTAAATGCCAGTGTGGGAGACTGATTCCCCATATAGAGCACTATGATAAGTGTCTTTTTTGCCTTGGTGCTGCTCATGACCATATGCCTTATTCAATTTGTCAGGCGTTTGTTTCCAAAACTCTTTGTAGTAGGTTTTCTTCCCATTCCTTGTACCTTGAGAACCAGTGACTTAAGCTTCTAGCTGCAGGTACAATGGATGGAACTTCCTGCCTGAGGGTCACCGTCTGGAAAGAAGAAGGTGCATAAGGTAAGACCGGAATCTTCCACTGTCCAGCCTATGCCGGGAGTTTCCCCTGAGGTTATTATGCACCTGGAAGCTCACCCAGTTGTTTTGTTGGATTCTTCTACCATGGCTGGGTTGGAGGCCAGTGAGGATCTGACAGGCAGCACCTCTGACTAGGCTTTGCAAGCATCTGTCTTGGGAGTTGAGGGAAACATGGTTGACTGTTTCTGAAGGGTCTAGTGGGGTTCCACAGTTTCTCTTTTGGGAACAGGTTCTTACTGCAGTTGTGGAATGACATCCTGTATCTGGGCCTTCACAGTTTTCCAGGACGGCTGTCTCTTTGAAGAAGAAACAGAAAACTAACCATTTTTCTTCTATTCCTAGGGATCCACAAAGTGAGTGTCAGGCCTGTACTCAGGGGTTATTTAATGCTTTACTGTTGTTGTGGCCTCTTCAAGGGGTTTCAGTTCCTGCTCCTCTTTGGTCCACTTCTTCCCCTAAAAGGCCCAGAGAATTCCATTCTTTTGAGGTGAATTCTGACAATGACTCCCTTGCTTATTCTGCCCAGATTCCTTCTCCTTTAGACTACGGGTCTAAAGAGGAGGATTCTCATACTCTTGATAATCCCTCTGAGGAAATTTCCTTTGGGGACATGATCTCTAGGATGACGGACTTTTTAAGTAGGATTGTGCCGAGGTTTCGGATATCCATAAGTGGTACTATGAGTTACTGCAAATGGAATCTCCTAAACCTGCGGCCACTCCTCCTGTCTCGCCTGCTTTATTGGATTTTTTCCACTGCCTCTAAAGCACCGGATTCTTTGCCTCTTGCTCCCAGGAAGTCTGATATGTTTTACATGGTGCCTGAGGATTGTTCCTTTTTGTTTAAATGTCCTGCTGCTGACCTCTCTGTGGTGTCTGTAGCCTCTGATAAACCATCTCAATTGCTTCCTTCATCCAAGTTACTGCCTTCTGACAAGGGCAGTAGGACCATGGACAGGCTGGGTAAAAAGTTTATACTTCATCTACCCTAGCTTTTAAGGCTATTAATTATCAGACCCATATCTCTAAGTATGTCTTGGCTCTTCTTTCTCAGGCCTGTCAGGTTCTTTCTGACCTTGCAGATTGAGGGTAAATCTTCTGCTCTTTCCATTCATGGGTCTTCCTCTCAGGTAGTTTGTCATGCTATCAAATGTAGTTATGGTGCTGCAGATACCTGTTTAAGGGCTGCTGCTTCTGGTTTGGTTCTAAGGAGATATTTATGGCTTTGGCTTCAACTTTTGCCTGATGATATTAAGGCTAAATTACTGGATGCTCCTCTGGATAACTCTCTTTTGTTTGGTGAAGTGGCTGGTTTATTCAAGTCTCTTCAGGACAAGGGGAAGGCTTTACAGGAGCTTAAGCATGTCTTTGTTCTTCCTGTGCCTAAATTTCAGCAAATCTAGCCTTCTATGCCAGCCTTTATTCATAGGCAGTCTCACTCTCCTAAAGTTAAAAAGGGTAGTAAACAGACTCCTCCTGCTAAGGCCACTCAGACTGCAGAGATTCTTAATCCTTCCTTTCCTGACAAACCAGATGCTGTCTGACTATCCACCCATTCCCAGCCACATTCCTCTGTCTCTTCACCTTTGTCTTTCTCTTCCTGTTTGGCTCTGGATCACCCAGGATTCTTGGGTTTTGTCAATCATTCATCAAGGGTACTTCATGGTCTGGATTTTTCATCCTCCTTTTATGGCATTCCTCAGACTCTTTGTCTCAGGGTACTATTCAAGAAGTGTGTCCCAAAGGGGGAAAGGGGTTTATTCAAGAATGTTTCTAGTGTCCAGAAAAGAAGGTACTTGGAGACCTGTTCTAGACCTCTCCCATCTGAACCCCATTCAGGGGTGCCTTCCTTTCGGATGTTGTCCTTTCAGCCACTTTTTCCTATCTTGCTCCCTCAGGCTTTCTGGTGTCTCTGGACCTCAAAGATGCTTATCTCCATATTCTGATCCATCCTTGTTTCAGGAGACATTTGCATTTCTCTTTTGCTTCTGGCATTTTCAGTTCTGTGCTTTACCCTTTGGCCTTTCTACTGCCCCAAGGGTGTTGACCAAATGGCTCGCTCCTGTGATTGCCTTTTGCAGGCTACAAGGGATCCAAATCTTTCTTTATTTGGATGACCTTTTGATTCAGGCATCTTCTCCAGAGGTCCTTTTGCAAAATCTTCATTTTATCATTTCACTTCTTCAGAGCCTGGGGTTCACAATAAACTTCAACAAGTCTTCCCTGACCCCTTCTCAAGATCATGTCTTTCTGGGTTGCAGATTTCATCCGTGCCAATGCTGGCATCCCTGCCTCCTCCAAAGGCATTAACTCTCATTTCTTTCTTTCAAACTCTTCTCCCCTTGGCCATTTCAGCCAGGGACTTTCTGAGAGCTCTGAGGTTCATGGCTTCCATCATTCTGATGCTTCCTCTGGCCAGACTCCACATGAGGAAGTTCCAGTGGTTTCTGAAGTCGGTGTGGCTTCAGCATGCGCATCCTCTAAACTTTCCTGTTCTTCTTCTCCCGTGTCTCAAGGTCAAACTTCTGTGGTGGATTCAGCAGCTGTTTCTGAATCCAGGGCTCCCACTTCAGCCTCCACTTCCCTCTCAAGATCTGTTCACAGACACTTCAGATGTGGGATGGGGAGCAACGTTTGGCTCCCTAAGGGTTCAAGGAGTGTGGTCGTCTCAACAGCAGAAGGAGCACATCAACATCAAAGAGAGGAGGGCTCTTATGCTGGCTCTTCAGGCCTTTCATCCTATCTTCTTTGCAGGGCCTCTCAAGGTATTCACAGACAATACCACAGTCATGTGGTATATCAACGAACAGTGGGCACGAGATCCTACTGTCTTTGCCATCTGGTAATTCTGGTATGGGATCTGGCTATACAATATCGTGCGTCTCTTCAGGCAGTTTACATTCCTTCAAACCGGAATGTTGTGGCAGACAATCTGAGCAGGTCCTTCACTCAATCCCACTAATGGATGCTTCACAGGGATGTGTTTCTGGACATTGCTCACCAATGGAGTACTCCTCAAGTAGATCTCTTCGCCTCTCCTCTGAACAGACAACTTGCTCTGTTTTGCGCCAGAGTCCTGGGTCCTCTGTTATGGAAGGTGGACGTCCTCTCATTTTCTTGGAAGGGGATGTTTCTTTATGCATTCCTCCTCTTCCTCTCATTCTGAGAGTCCTGTTCAAGATTCAACAGGATGCTCCCAAAATCTTATTGGTGACTCCCTTTTGGCCACGTCAGCACTGGTTTCCTCTACTTCTGCATCTTGCCAGGGGTAATCATTACAAGTTACCTCACAGGGTGGATCTCCTCACACTGAGACGAGGGGTCTCTCATCCATCCTAACCTGTCCACGCTTCAACTGACACTGTGGGTGATAGGGTTTTGATTCCTTATATACACCTTTTTTCTGAGGATGTGCTGCAGGTCCTGCAGGAAGTCAGGAAACCTACTACTAGGAAATCCTACTTATCTAAATGGAAGACGTTTTCTATTTGGTGTCTTTCTCATGACCTGGACCCACTTTCTGTGGATGTTCCTTTATTTTTTTCTTATTTGTGTGAGTTGGTCAATGCTGGTTTGGCCTATTCTTCTACTAAGGCCCACTTATCAGCTATTTCTGCTTGTCTGCCTTTAACTCCCCCATTAGCTTCTAGATTTGAGGCTAAGCAGTTTCTTAAAGGCGTCTTTAGTATTAGACCTCCCAGGAAGCTTGTTCCTCCTCCCTGGGATCTTAATTTTTGTTCTGGAAAAACTGACTCAGGTTCCTTTTGAGCCTGCTGTTTCAGCTTCCTTGCAACATTGTTCTTGGAATACAGTTCTTTTGTTAACTCTTACTTCTGACAGATGGGTGTCTGAGTTGCAAGCCCTTATGGGTTGTCCACCTTTTTTGATATTTCATGAGGACAGGGCATCCTTGCGTGCTAATCCTTCTTTTATGCCCACGGTGGTTAATGAGTTGTCACTTAATCAGTCTATTAACTTGCCTACTTTTTTTCCTCTTTCCAATCTGACAGTGAGAGGGTGCTACATACTTTAGATGTGCATAGACAGCTCAGATTGTATTTGGTTAAAACTAAAGCTATCAGGAAGTCTGACCAGTTATTTGTTTCCTTTCATCCTAGGTCTTTAGATTTGTCTGTTTCCAAGCATACTATTTCGACTTGGATTTCAAAGGCTATTTCCTTTTGTTACAATTTTCATGGGAAGAGCCTTCCTTCTTTTGTTAAGGCTCATTCCACTCGAGCTATGGCTTCTTCTCATGCTTTTTTCAGGGGCTTAGATGCTAATTCTATTCTTGAAGCTGCTACCTGGACTTCTGTGCGTACCTTTACCAAACATTACCAGTTAGATAGCATCTCCAGAGCTAGAGGTGGTTTTGCTGCTGCCATTCTTCATGGCTTCTTGGAGGACTCTGCTGCTTCCTCCTCCCAGGTTTCTTCTTGAGCTTTGGCACTCTCTCATTCATAAGGAATACTACACCGGTAAATGTAAGGACATAGTACAGTTGTGTAAAATCTTACCATAACAGTAGATGTCCTTGCTTTCACTGCTGCAGTATTCACTCTCTCCCTCCATCCCCCTGGTCTTTTTCCCTTCCTGGCTGTGCAGCCTCTCCTTGGTTTTCCTTGGACTGCTGTTCCTACTGGGGCAATCTGTTCTGAGGATGGTATGCCTGAACGTCACCTTTATGCCCTACCTTACGCAAGGAGTAAGCCAGTGACATTCTGCAAATCTTAAAGCAATGGAAATCTTTTATAAACTGGCCGGACAGAGGGCTTCATAGCACAGAATCCCATTAGTAAGGAAAACTGCAGCGGTGAAAGCAAGGACATTTACCGTTATGGTAAGATTTTACACAACTGTACTTTCTTAGAGGTTCAGGTTTGCAATCATAATGATTTCCCATAAAACAATTTCAGTGTGTAGGTATATGTGTATTTCTAAATGGCCAAGGTCTTCTAAGTGAGTGTTTGGGGGGTTAGACAAAGGTTTCTTTTTTCCATTTTTTTCTTTTATCCACAGGAGCAGTCCAATGACTCTTCATCCTACACTCAACTGACCCATGTGTTCTTCCAGGTGGGCAAAAGCCTTTTGGCTCAGGCTCCCTACTGAAATGTCAGCACTTGAAATGCTGAGTGCCGACAAGCCCCCCCCCCCAAAAAAAGACCAAAAACACAGAAGAAGAGTGAATCTTGAAAATCACTCTTCTCCTTTAAACTTCTTTTTTTGGGGGGATAAGCCCTTCCTGCATCATCCATGTGGGGGGGATAGCCCACCACCCGACCCCAAACTTATATATACCAACTCTGAGATCACCATACCTCAGAGAAAAGAGAATCTGTTGTGAAATGCCATCTTGGACTTAGAATATGTAATTCTGTTCTTTCAGCCAACCTTTTCCTGGTGTAGGAAGAAGTTGGGTGTCAGGGAGCAGGCCTGAAAGTGCAGTCTTCTTCCCCCTCCCTCTCAGTACTTATGAACTTCACGATAGCTACATTTGAGAGGTGCATGCATGCATCCTCTCATCTAATGACACACCAGGTGTCTTGCTGTGGGTATTACAAATACACTCCTGTAGGTGTTGCCCATGCAGTAAGCCAAGCGGCCCCTCCCCCAGGATGCCTTAGTTGGAGTTGAATGCTCACTCCCATCTTCCTCTGTGCTGCTAATAGAATACAAAGTGTCTGTAATCAGGGTTTCATCCCTCTGTATCAAAGCAGAGTCTAAATAGGGATTTCTCGATTACGGCAGCACAGGTAGGTGTAATGGTGTGACACTGTTTACTTACAGTGGGTAGGAGAATACAGACATACTTCCAGATGAAGGAATACAGACATACCTCCAGATAAGTAAACAGACACATTGCTAACAGACAAAATTGGAAGAAACTAGTTGTGGTGGATTGTCATTAAATATGAAGCAGCTCCTACACTGTCTCAGAATGGCAAGTGCCAACAAACTGGTCCGATGACAGATCAGATCAGTTTGCAGCTCCATAGTGATAGACATTTGGTGTATAATCCTTAATTCGTGTCATGATAAGTGCAGATATTTATTTATTTAGTTAGTTAGTTAGTTGATTAGTAGGTTAGTTAGTATTTATGTATTTATTGTTTCATATCTGGGTAGGTAGACTACTCCAAGGACAGTTTTCAGACACAACCTGGGCTCAGAGGCAATAAACAGTGCAACTAAACTTAAGCTATACACTACAGATATAATGGATTGTTAGATTTACTTAGTTGAAAAACTTTATATGCTGTTACACATTTTGCTAATATGAGATGCAGGGATCGTTATTAGTAGAGGTAATCCAGGAAGACTTATGGTGCTTGAAGATAAGTGTCTAAGTGGTAGTGGTAGGTTTACTTATATACTGTACAGCAAATGTAAGGCTGATACAGTAACTGTTAATAGAAGATGCTATGTTAGAGGTAAGTCTGGAACTGTTCTAAAAGCTAGATGAAAGGAGTCTTGTACCAGTCCATCAACCTGGTTAACAAACAAACAAACACAATAAATACAAATAAATAAAATCCTAAAATGGAAAGGAAACAACATAATCTGGGTTCTATACCCCGATTACACTGCATCAAAGGTCAGTGCACCTCCGTTCATCAAAGGTCACTGCACCTCCGTTCAGCTCATGCATCACTAGTTGGAGTAGTTGTCTGTTTTAGAAGTTAATGCACAGGGATGACGTGAGGCTATTCTGTGCACTGGATAGAGAGCGTATCAGGCTTCCAATATACCGTCAACAACAGAAGGCAGTATGAGTGAAAAATCTCCAAAGCAAAGACAATTTTAATGAATGAGAAAATACAATGTTAATACTGAATGGGCTTAAAACACTGCTGATTTCCTTTATATACCTGCACATTTTATAAAATTGTATTATATGTACTAAGTGGTAAACCAAACCTAGTATTCTTAGAAGGTGTATGAAAGATTACAATTCAAAACTCTCCTGAAAAACCATCTCAGGGTCATTACACACTAATGTCCTTATTTGTGTAACTTCATAAAATGAATGCCAGGTCTTGTTAATACTAGCATGTACCTATGTATACCAGCTAAGAACTTAGTATTTATTACACATTCATATAAATCTTGGCTTAAACTTAAAGACTTCTTTGAAAAATATTAATTGCTGCTGATGTATAGAACAGATGTGGGCCTATGTAAATAGTTATTTGTTTGTTTTATAATTGATTTATTTACTGTTTTAAAACTAAATAAAAAAATAATAAAAAAAGAACACAGTAGTAACTAATATCCAGACCACATCATTACACCTCGCATTGCTACTTAATGTTCTGTCAGAGACAGTGGTAGTCACTACATCATTCCTAACATGTGCAACTCTGCTTACCTCATCATATGATCGATTCTGATTATATCTACTGTGGACAAGCCTATCAGCAATAATGTCCATGAAAAGCACTAAACCTAACACAGTGTGTTAGAAGCAGTTTCAGGTGACACTGCATAAAATGGACAACAAATCGCAAATAAGCATTGTTTAGTATAACAATCTCTGTGGTGTACAGGGATAAATCCATAAATGTGACTGTGATGACCCAGGATCTAATAGCAACCCGGGAGTTGGGAGTGATTAGCTAACACTGGCTTGGGTGTCCTTTGGGGACACATATGGTCAGGCATGCTGCAGTGCTGATGCCCTAAAATGATGAGTGACCAACATACAACATCTCGATCAGAGATTTGTGAAAATAGAACCTTCCTTCAACCATTAGCAATGACAACGCTCGCACTAAACAAGTGTTTATTTCACTACTGGGCCTGCACACCAGCTTGGCATATACTTACTGTACTTCAAAGTTACTGATTAATACAAAAAAATGAGTATTTACTGAGACTGTATTATGCTATCATTTTTTCATAATTGATGTAAAATCTTTGAGTTTTTCATTGGGCTGTTAGTATTATTACATGATACAAGCCAACAGAAAATATGCACGTTCACCTAAAATACATATTTAGGACTGGACGGACTGTTCTATGCCACTACTCACAGCCTTCTGTCCTATAACTCCCTCTCTACAACAATAGCCCTCTGTTCTGTAACTCACTCTATGCAGGGATGGCCTTCTGATCTGTAACTTCCTCCATACAATGACAGCCTTCTGTTCTTTAAGTACCTCCATACAAAATGTGTAACAGGGATACAGAGAATGAAATTAAGTAATGACATGTTTTTTATTGCCTGTTGTACTTCCAAACATATTCATCTCACCTCTTTACCTTCAGCTTCATCTAGCATATTTCTTAGCATTACAAATACTGCTGAGTTATGTCAGAGGGAAACATTTTTTTCAGTGCCATCTAAAAAGCTCTGCACAATTCCTTTCACTGGCAAAGTCTATCCTTGGAATACAGCATCAATATTTCAAAATGTAATGTTTCAGCACAGTGACTGGCATCACAGAATATTTAAACACTCTGGAGCAAACTGGATGAGAAGGGATGCAGGAAATTAGTTTTATCACAGCACTGAAGAAACACGTTGGCCTTGTAGCAAACAGAATTTATTTAGAACTTAGATATGCGGATGACACCATTTTAGGAACTTCCTTGTCTTTATTAGCTGATTTGACATTTCTAAAAGTTGTAACATTCAACACATGCTAACGCAGAAATATGTTTCTAAGTAATGCCAGATAGACAAAAACAGAAATCTTGAGTCCATTAACCAAATTAATGGAAAAAAAAGTACTTTCCTTCTGCCTAAAAGAATGCCACTGTAGTGCCATAAAAAAGTACACAAAAATGTGTGTGTGTGTGTGTGTGTGTGTGTGTGTGTGTGTGTGTGTGTATGTTCATATAAACCACAGAAGGCATGTCACTGTATCTCTCTAAGCAATAAACAAACATCACACATGATGCAGCAGTATGCCCAGGTATTTTTATGTATGGCAGTGTAATATGTCACACGTATGCATGACACATTAGCAGTTAGGACAGATTACATGTGTACAGAAGTCATCCCTGACTGCATTAGGTAACAACACTTGGAGCAGGCTGATGCAGGAGTGACAGACATTTACTTATGCATGTATGCATGTATGTTTTAATGTTTGTTAATTGGGATATAACACTGATCGATGTGGAACTATTTCAGGCTCAGTTTGGGGTAAAAAAGGATACATACTTGAGAACCTACAAAACTTGCATGTGGTATGCAGTAAGCACACGTTTGAAAACAAAGCACACATCTGTAGTGTAACAAGTACGTATACTATGAAGACAAGAGTAAGGTAATAAATAGCATTTGCTGTAGATAGTAAGTATATACCACAGTTTATATGAAACTAGATTCTTCCTTTTTTTTCGTACTATTATGGCTAGAAGAAGTGGATATTTTTGGCTAAGGTGCAATATATGCAAGGAAAAAGGTTAAGGTGATAGAAGAAAAGTCAAAGGTTTTGAGAAATAGAGCTCAGTCGAAGCAGTTCAAAAAACAGCCTAAAGGAGGATATTGTAAAGGTGTAAATAAGACTCAATGGCCTTTGAATATCTATGAAAAATTAACTTATAAGTGATCTTGCATATCAAATAGGGACTTTTGAAACAATTTATGCTACAAAATTACTTGTTCAGTATGATTTGGAGAACCAACAATAGATGTTAAAGTAAAAAAATCAGGTAACAAGGTTTATGTAAAAAAGAAATTTAAAGTGAATAACCACATTTTCTGATAATTCAGTCACTTATTAATATTGAAAAATGTGGTGATAAACATACACTGAAACTTGCAATTGTATTAACTTTTATCATAGAAATATATAACAATCATGTTAATGGCAATATCCAGCGACAGTCTATATTAAAAAAACAAACACGACTGAATGTCGAAAATAATAAAAGCAATACATTTTTCTACTAACAAAATGTCACAAAGCTACACATATATCTATCTTTTCTCAGCTAAAGCGTCTTCTGTGTGGAGACATGCGTGATTGGGCGTACCTTCGTTGAAGGTTATGCGTCAGGGCTGGCAACTCGGTACGTAAAAATCTACTGCCAAAATTAACATAGCAAATGTATCAAAGACCATTTTTCTGCATATGCAATACAAAGTGCTTAAACACTATTGGTATGACATGGGCAGGTTTCTGAAAGCTCACCCTGCTACAGCCAATGTGATTCAGAGACATGTTTGCCACAATGTGAAATGACCTCATTAATGGTAAATTTGCATGTCTCTGAATCACACGATATTACCACTAGCAGTAATCGGCACTTTGCTTTGGTAATCCCCTCTTGTGGCCAATGCATGGTGTTGGCACAAGCACCCCCCCATTCAATTTCAAACATACACATACATAGACACATGGACATACCACATATCCCTCACCTTTCCTGAAGTTCACAGAAGGTCTCTGATGTGGCCTCTTATTTTTTACATGCCACTTGTACCTCACTTTTCATTCTTTGTATTGTTCCGAAACTGCATCATGTTGTATTAACTTAAAAATTGTCCCTGTTGTCATCTGGTGTTCCTTCTGGTTTTGTCTGGAAGTCTTACGCATGACCTTTTAGAGGTAGGGCAGCCAACCCAACATAGACACCCCCCCATCCTTCACAAATGTCCCTGATTTTTTAGACTGTTCTTGATTTTGCCTTCCGTAGCTGATTCACTCCTTGTAACTCACAGGCTATTTTAGCTACCGAATAATGCAGATGTTACAGTTTCATAATTATTATTATTCAGAAAATACATCAGGATGTAAGACCTGCTACTTTAAAGTCCTAGATTAGTAGAGTGGATTAAATCTCTGTTTTGTTAATAAGCTGCTTCCTGTGCCAACGGTTTGAAATTTTTTCTCCATTTCAGAATGCTGTTCTATTAAGTTTGTTAAGTGACTTAGGGTAATATTCAATGAGTACCCTTAGTGTCTAGTGTGCTGTCTAGTATCCCGTACACTATTTGAGGATTTTATTGTTCATCTAGGTGACTTTGGAGTTATGGCTGTCCCCTTTCAACTCACGCACAGGCACACCTTCACTAACCAGAGAGCAATCATTCCTCTGTATACACTCACACATGTGGCCACATACATACAACACCTCCCACCACTAACTGTCTGCTAAACTCCCTAGCACTTGCCCCTAACGTGATGTCATCCATTGAAAGTAATGGGTTAATGCAAACTTTTGGCTATGTTAATTAACTGATTTGGCGGAGGTAATTTAAACAGCTGAGTAATTCTCTGAATTGTTCATCTGTGTAGATGTCTTACCATAGGCATTTCTGAGGGACAGTACATGGCTAATTAGCATAGGCCGTTACCCTGGAATGCCTTATTAGCAGGTAGCTAGGTCGAGGAGGTTGCTCACTATGGTGATTCTACAGGCCATGTAGACTAACTGCAGAAGACCTGCTTCTTAATAAGAAAGGGTTACTTCTAGCAGGAGAATGGATGTGTTAGGGGATAGTAAGGGTAAGCAATACACCTTTCTAAATCTCAGGAAAGTCTAAACTGTAAATGAAAATATATGATGGAGAACATGAATGCATTTAAAAATGTTTGAACATTCTAAATACACAAATGTTTTTTGATATTACAACAGACAGTATAATTTGTACTGGTGAACAAAACTATATTACACAGCTAATGATGTTCTGAATGAAAAAAATCTACTGTTGTTAATGAATTCCCTACTCAAAGCCAGAGATATGGCCTGGGAACAGTTCCATAAAAACAATCCAGCATTACCAAACAAACTTTCCTTGAACTTCGAAATGAAGCAATAAAACTACTAAAATTAGACAAATGCAACTACTACCACAATATCCAGACTAAATCAAAGTAATCCACAAAAATTCAGGGCTGCTGCTGACAATATACTACAACCGGATAAAACAACTACTCCCACCCCAACAACAGCTAAAAATTCAAAAACTTAGCAAATCGGTTTAATAACTACTTTACAGAATCCATCCAAGCTCTTGCAAACACCCAGACCAACTCCAACCCCATCCCTCCTATCTCAAACGATAATAGTACACACTTACATAATAGCCCCAACCAATTAACATTAAATCCTGTCTCCACTAATACCATCAAAAAATTACTAAAAAACTTAAGCCAACTACCTTAGCTGCTGATAATCTCCCTGCTGAATACTTGTAAATTGCAGCAGAAGGTATCACATACCCTGCAGCCATACCCATGAACAGATCATTATCTGAAACACAGGTCCCTACTATATAGAAAATAGCCCACATTTTGTCATTACATAAAGGAGGTGACAATATTGAACTAACTATCGCCCATCTGACATTCATTCCCCTCTAGCCAAAATTATTCAAAGGGTCGTAATCACCCAAGTTATGGACTACCTCCTTACACATAAACTCCCATCACATACCCAACATAGTTTTCCACACACAGCCCACCACCACAGCCCTAATGTCCTTTACAAACACAGTTAACCAGCACATAAACAATGGCCAATTTGTATCGGCCATATTCCTGGACTTGTCCAAGGCCTTTGACATGGTCAACCACAGCAAACTCATCAGTGTTCTCTCCACCCTTAACCTCAACAACACTGCTATATCTTGGTTCCAAAGTTACCTAGCAGGGCATCGGCAGGCTGCCAATGGCATCAGTGCCTTTCATCCCTTCTTCATGTCACCTTACGCCCCACAAGGTTCCATCCTTGGACCCCATCTATTCTCTCTCTTCACCAATCAGCTTCATTCTGCTTCACTCCACGCTTCAGTGATTCAGTATGTCCATGACTCTACACTGATCTGCTCAGCCTCCTCCCTCAAAGACCTTCATACCATTACCCAAGATTCTTTCTTATTTGTTGAAACTTGGTTGATCAACTCCCAACTCATTCTAAATCCCAATAAAACAAAACTTCTTCTCTTGTGCCCAACTAGGACTATTTCACCATCCCAAACCTTCACATATTCTCCAAAAATAAAACAATAATCACCCCAATAACCCAACCCAAATTGCTAGGTGTTGTAATTGATAATAAACTGAAATTTGATGTTCATATAGCTGAAACCATTAAAAAAGTCCACAAGAAATGTGGCCTCCTATACAGAAACAACAAATTTCTGACAAACAGTACAAAAGTCACTATTGCTAGTACACACGTCTTGTCAACTCTTTTATATGCCTCCCCAATCTTAACTAACCTCCGCAAATCTGACCTTGCCAAACTCAAAGCCTGTTAAAATAAAATCTCCAAGTTTGCCACTAATGCCTCATACAAGTCACTAAGCAGCTCATGTGGCTTGAACTCCCCCAAATCATTCACTTTAATCAACTAACCTTTGCACATAAAATACTCTATGAATCAGAAAAAAATCCCTGCTCTCAAAGATATCATACAACCCTACTCCACTTCAAGATCTCTCTGCTCTAGCAACAAACTACTTGTGAAAGTCACTAAAGCTAAAAACTCTGCTGGAGAACCTTTTTTTTTTTCAACTATACTTCCAAACTCTGGAATGACCTACCTAACTCACTAGTGGCTAATACTTCAACAGTACAATTTAAAAATACTCCTAAAAACGCACCTTACAAATTCCTGGTTCTGCACTTGTAACTCCCCTGAATAGCTTGTTCTTCTTTTCCACTCTATCAACAAGTTTCTCCCAACCCTCCATATTAGTGATATCTGAGCACAATTGGGAGGGTTTCTGTGAATGTATATAATTGTATGTATACATTTACTATGTCTACACATGTACAGTAGCTGACTTTGTAATAATTACTGTTACTCTAATTATGCTATTCAACCATTCTTTTCTATGTACTTTATTTCTGGAGCTTTTCTCCCTGGGCCTCCGCTGAAAAAGGACATGTGTCCATTCAGACTTTCCCTGTAAACAAATGTAAAATAAATAAACACATAAATAAATAAATAATGAGTGTCAAAACATAAAGGTACCAGCTAAACAATCTGAAAAATCATTGAAGGAAATTATAGAGAGTATCCCAGAAGCATCTGAACTGAAACCCATGTTAACTGCATACCATTTTGGGGTCTGGAACAAGCATATGAGACATTTAATGATTCTGAAGTATATAGGTGAGCTGTGTAGATTAGCTGTACATTGCCAGTTATAAGAAGTTCTATCAGATGTATTAAGTCATAGATCTGTGTGTTGCATATGATGTGAAATCAAACAACTCAGCCTACCCTAAAGTGATTTAAAATTTCACCTAGCATTGTACTGCCTACATAAATAGCAGCAACAGCTAATTACAGCAATACTTGGCTAGGTGTGCTGCTAATTAAATATCTTTTAAGTCTCCTATAAAATACACAAGCTTTCATACAACTGATATGTACTGGTTTGAAAAAGACACATGATGGGCCTTAATAAGAGAGCATGCAGGAAAAAAAATAGTAAAATCAGCTGAGTGGTTGGGTATAGTAAAAGGAAGACATTAACTACCAAATACCAAACATTTACAATGTCAACTTTTATGGATTCAGCTCATAAATTATGCCAAGAAAGGCCCAAAAGGGATGGCAAAGACCTTCCATCAACCTATTTACAACTCGTCCCTGTTTAAATTCTTGACCACACACACGCTGGTTTTGAAGTACCCTACTCAACAACTCAGCTATTTCCCCTACCTTTTACTTCATTTTTCCCATTTTCTGGACTGAAATGTTCTATTATTAACAATGGCTTTGGTGGCAAGTCCTTTTTTATCTTGCACACTAACGCATCTAATCCCTTGTCGGCAGAACTGTCTACAGCAGTCAAACCTTAAAGAGGACGATGTACTTTTGTTCCCATACACAAAAAACAAAGGAGCATGCTTATCAGTGGATATATCAGTAACAGTAAATCACATCTGCAGTCTCTCAACATACATTCTCCAGTTTTCCTTAGATCTAGAAAAAAGCATCAGTTCTGTTTATTTACATCACGGCTGCAGCCTCTGGTCACTGACACTGCACCACCATCTCTGGTTCACTTCTTTTTGAGGTTGCTCAGCATCTCACCATGTTTATATCCTGCACTTATTGCCCTTCTAGTGTCCTTCCAGTTAGAGACACTAACAAAAAGGCATGGCATTGCTTCTTAATTTGTTTACTGGCACAGTTTTGCTTCCCTTCTCACAGAATGCAATGTACACATCACTGCACATCAATTTAAGGCAAACATTAGTAACAGAATATAGACGAAGCACACATACTACAATTCCTTTTATACAACAGGATCCTGAGTATGTGACACAGCAGACAGGGGACATATCTATGAGGTTATGCCAGTAAAAAAAAAATTATACATATCTATATATATATATATATATATATATATATATATACACACACACACACACACACACACACACACACACACACACACACACACACACACACACACACACACACACACACACACATGCCAGGAAATGGACTTACAAAAAACTGCACCTGGGAACTCTTGCTCTAGATTAACATCTAGATTACACCGAAAGTACCCATGTCCCAGTATCTCACTGTAATTGCCCTACATTCATGTATGTATAGCCACAGAGGTCTCCATTATGGAAATGCGATCATGACTGTGTGTACCCATGTAAACTGGTGTTCAGTGTAGAAAGGGTTCCCCACCATCAGCTGAATGGCAAAATTATCTTCATCAGTCTTGTGAGCTGGCCTGCCTATACTGTGGGCATCCTTTACCAATGTGTTTACATTCTGAAAATGTTGTGATATAGATATGTGATATAGATATCTAAACGGGATCACCTGTGTTCACAGGAGTGCTCCACAAATGTATGCACACCATGAAGTCTGGCATTGTAACTCGTCTGATTCTTCTGGTATTCAGTGTATGATTAGGAATACCCAATATAACTTGCGCACTTCTTTCCAGCACATATTTGCTAACGATGTAGGCTAACTGTTACTCAGATTCTCCTAAGGAGAAGTTTAGTGCTAAGCTCTGGTTAGTGTCTTGCCCAGAATGTAAATGGTTCTGGAATCTGCTTAGATGTTTTGGAGGATACAAAAGGAAAGTCAAATTCACTGTCTCCACAACGGCTTAAAAAAGCTGATGTAATGACAATGGGGAGATGCAGTTCGTCTATCTGTGCCGTTGTCTTGCTCACCATATCATACAGAGAAACAGAAACATAGAATTTCTTCAGAGACAATAACCGCTTGGCACATCTACTTCCGTACCTCCTGTAAAGTCGACTAGTCTTACACACTCCAACCACACTCCTTCATTTTCCTAAACTCTGTTACCTTTCAAAACATACCTCTTTGATCCTTACTGTACAAAGTTATTCCCTCACATAAAGAGGCTAACAGCCAGTACTGCAAAAAGAATATAATTCTGTGCAACCACAAACCACCCAAAAACGCAACTGTTTTTACAGGACTGCTTGTCCTTAAAGTGAAGGTTTTTCATTCTCTCACTCCACAAAGGTCTTACTGTACTTGAAAGAAACAGAAATCAATTACAAATAATAGTCTCATCTTTCCCCAGAGAAATCTCAGACTTGAAGAATTAAATAGTGAAATGCAGTGCAAAATAAATTACAGCAACACAGTGTAGAAACAGAACACAACAAAGCATCAAGAAGCCATGCTCATGCGAATGTAAACCGAGTGATTTTGGGTCAAACACCTTAAGATGAATCAAATTTCTTTATGCTCACCACATGCTTTCTAGGTTTCTTTGAAGTCTTTTAGTAACTAATTATTGATTTTTTTTTTTTTTTTGTAAAATCATAAGCAGAATTTTAATCTGGTACATCTTTTCAGGCATTTGCCTTTTTGTTTTTCAGCCTAATGTCTTTCTTAGACATAATCTCTGTGACATTTGAGTAATATTATGAGCTGTATGCCATGAACATTTCTGTCGGAAACACATAGGAACAGTGATCATCCATAACACAGCAACAAATTTTGTCTCACTTTTGTTTTGATTTGGCTTGCTTATATCAAAACATCTTGCTGGATTTTATGCTGTCAGAAATAGTTATCAGTTTTCCATAAAAAATACTCATCTCCCAGGGTGTCTTGCAAGTAGTAAGAGAGCAGGTGTTTCTAATGGGTCTATATTATAAACATGAAAGCTCATAATAGCAAATACGTCTACATCGACAAATAAAGGTCGATGTACAAAAAGAGCGAAATATGTAATCGGAAAAAACAAAAACGCCAAATGTATTTGCTTGGCTAGTAGTGCAATCATGGAGATGAAGAAATATATCCTTTTCCCCACTGTAGTGCGGTCTCGGACTTGGTATAATTAAGTGGAGGGGGGTGCAGGGGAGCTTGCCCCCCTGCAAAAGTGTGTTAATTTCATTTTATTTAGTTGGTTTGAGCTTACCTGCATGGCGCTGTTGGTTGACGAAATACGTTCGGCGATTTCATTTTCGCCAATTACATATCTTGCCCTTTTTGTACATCGACATTTATATGTTGATGTAGATGTATTCACTGTTTAGCTCTTTCGTGTTTATAATATAGACCCGTTTCTAATACCTCTAGATGCAGGTAGTTCTGTGTGCTCCACCTGTTCCTTTAAAGAGGAACAATTCATTTTACTAACCATGAACTAGTCTGTTCATCTGTTAAGTTTTACCAACCCTTGTTTTCACCAGTCTGTCGTCATCCTGGAATTCTGCTGCTTTACACAAAGTACTGTAATGCTTTTACGATAACATACTCTGCCTCCAGCTTTCCTTCAGGATAGTCAATAAAACCTCATTACCCTCTCTTTCATAATATGTTTAATGGTGCACATGTACTATTTTAAATGCACTATCAAACCTCATTACCCTCTCTTTCATAATATATTTAATGGTGCACATATACTATTTTAAATGCACTATCAAACCTCATTACCCTCTTTTTTATAATATGTTTAATGGTGCACATATACTATTTTAAATGCACTATAAAACCTCATTACCCTCTCTTTTATAATATGTTTAATGGGGCACATACACTATTTTAAATGCACTGTAAAACCTCATTACACTCTCTTTTATAATATGTTTAATGGTGCACATACACTATTTTAAACGCACTGTAAAACCTCATTACCCTCTCTTTTGTAATATGTTTAATGGTGCACATATACTATTTTAAACGCAATATAAAACCTCATTACCCTCTCTTTTATAATATGCTTAATGGTGCACATATACTATTTTAAACCCACTATAAAACCTCATTGCCCTCTCTTTTATAATATGTTTAATGGTGCACATATACTATTTTAAATGCACTATAAAACCTCACTCCCCTCTTTTTTATAATATGTTTAATGGTGCACATATACTATTTTAAATGCACTATAAAACCTCATTGCCCTCTCTTTCATAACATGTTTAATGGTGCACATATACTATTTTAAATGCATTATAAAACCTCATTGCCATCTCTTTCATATTATGTTTAATGGTGCACATATACTATTTTAAATGCACTGTAAAACTTCATAGCCCTCTCTTTCAGAATAAGTGTAATGGTGCACATCTACTATTTTAAATGCAGTATAAAAGCTCATTACCCTCTCTTTCATAATATGTTTAATGGTGCACATATACTATTTTAAATGCACTATAAAACCTCATTGCCCTCTCTTTCATAACGTTTAATGGTGCACATATACTATTTTAAATGCACTATAAAACCTCATTGCCCTCTCTTTCATAACATGTTTAATGGTGCACATATACTATTTTAAATGCACTATAAAACCTCATTGCCCTCTCTTTCATAATCTGTTTAATGGTGCACATATACTATTTCAAATGCACTACAAAACCTCATCGCCCTCTATTTCATACTATGTTTAATGGTGAACATATCCTATTTTAAATGCACTATAAAACCTCATCGCCCTCTCTTTCATAATATGTTTAATGGTACACATATACTATATTAAATGCACTATAAAACCTCATCGCCCTCTCTTTCATAACATGTTTAATGGTGCACATATACTATTTTAAACTCACTATAAAACCTCATCACCCTCTGTTTCATAATATGTTTAATAGTGCACATATACTATTTTAAACGCACTATAAAACCTCATTGCCCTCTGTTTCATAATATGTTTAATGGTGCACATATACTATTTTAAATGCACTATAAAACCTCATTTCCCTCTATTTCATAATATGTTTAATGGTGCACATATACAATTTTAAACGAAGTATAAAACCTCATTGCCCTCTATCTTTAATGGTGCACATATACTATTTTAAACGCACTATAAAACCTCACTGCCCTCTCTTTCATAATATGTTTAATGGTGCACATATACTATTTTAAACGCACTATAAAACCTCATTGCCCTCTCTTTCATAATAGGTTTAATGGTGCACATATGCTATTTTAAATGCACTATAAAACCGCGCTACCCTCTCCTTCATAATATGTTTAATGGCGCACATATACTATTTTAAATGCGCTATAAAACCGCATTACCCTCTCTTTCATAATATGTTTAATGGCGCACATATACTATTTTAAATGCGCTATAAAACCGCATTACCCTCTCTTTCATAATATGTTAAATGGTGCACATATACTATTTTAAATGCGCTATAAAACCGCATTACCCTCTCTTTCATAATATGTTTAATGGTGCACATATACTATTTTAAATGCGCTATAAAACCGCATTACCCTCGCTTTCATAATATGTTTAATGGTGCACATATACTATTTTAAATGCGCTATAAAACCTCATTACCCTCTCTTTCATAATATGTTTAAAGGTGCACATATACTATTTTAAATGCACTATAAAACCTCATTACCCTCTCTTTCATAATATGTTTAATGGTGCACATATGCTATTTTAAATACACTATAAAACCTCATTATCCTCAATTTCATAATATGTTTAATGGTGCACATATGCTATTTTAAATGCACTATAAAACCTCATTACCCTCTCTTTCATAATATGTTTAATGGTGCACATATGCTATTTTAAATGCACTATAAAACCTCATTACCCTCTCTTTCATAATATGTTAAATGGTGCACATATACTATTTTAAATGCGCTATAAAACCGCATTACCCTCTCTTTCATAATATGTTTAATGGTGCACATATACCATTTTAAATGCGCTATAAAACCGCATTACCCTCTCTTTCATAATATGTTTAATGGTGCACATATACTATTTTAAATCCACTGTAAAACCGCATTACCCTCTCTTTCGTAATATGTTTAATGGTGCACATATACTATTTTCAATGCACTGTAAAACCGCATTAACCTCTCTTTCATAATATGTTTAATGGTGCACATATACTATTTTAAATACACTGTAAAACCGCATTACCCTCTCTTTCATAATATGTTTAATGGTGCACATATACTATTTTAAATGCACTGTAAAACCGCATTATCCTCTCTTTCATAATATGTTTAATGGTGCATATATACTATTTTAAATGCACTGAAAAACCTCATTACCCTCTCTTTCATAATATGTTTAATGGTGCACATATCCTATTTTAAATGCCCTGTAAAACCGCATTACCGTCTCTTTCATAATATGGTTAATGGTGCACATATACAATTTTAAATGCACTGTAAAACTGCATTACCCTCTCTTTCATAATATGTTTAAAGGTGCACATATACCATTTTAAATGCACTGTAAAATTGCATTACCCTCTCTTTCATAATATGTTTAATGGTGCACATATACTATTTTAAATGCACTGTAAAACCGCATTACCCTCTCTTTCATAATAAGTTTAATGGTGCACATATACTATTTTAAATGCACTGTAAAACCTCATTACCCTCTCTTTCACACTATGTATAATGGTGCACATATACTATTTTAAATGCACTGTAAAACCTCATTACCCTTTCTTTCATAATATGTTTAATGGAGCACATAGACTATTTTAAATGCACTGTAACACCTCATTACCTTCTCTTTCATAATATGTTTAATGGTGCACATATACTATTTTAAATGCACTGTAAAACCTCATTACGCTCTCTTTTATAATATGTTTAATGGTGCACATATACTATTTTAAATGCACTGTAAAACGTCATTACCCTCTCTTTTATAATATGTTTAATGGTGCACATATACTATTTTAAATGCACTGTAAAACCTCATTACCCTCTCTTTCATAATATGTTTAATGGTGCACATATACTATTTTAAATGCACTGTAAAACCCCATTATCCTCTCTTTCATAATATGTTTAATGGTGCACATATACCATTTTAAATGCACTGTAAAACCTCATTACCCTCTCTTTCATATTATGTTTAATGGTGCACATATACTATTTTAAATGGACTGTAAAACCTCATTACCCTCTCTTTCATAATATGTTTAATGGTGCAGAGATACTATTTTAAATGCATTATAAAACCGCATTACCCTCTCGTTCATAATATGTTTAATGGTGCACAGATACTATTTTAAATGCACTGTAAAACCTCATTACCCTCTCTTTCATAATATGTTTAATGGTGCACATATACTATTTTAAATGCACTATAAAACCTCATTATCCTCTCTTTCATATTATGTTTAATGGTGCACATATACTATTTTAAATGCAGTATAAAACCTCATTGCCATCTCTTTCATATTATGTTTAATGGTGCACATATACTATTTTAAATGCACTGTAAAACCTCATAGCCCTCTCTTTCAGAATAAGTGTAATGGTGCACATCTACTATTCTAAATGCAGTATAAAAGCTCATTACCCTTTCTTTCATAATATGTTTAATGGTGCACATATACTATTTTAAATGCACTGTAAAACCTCATTACCCTCTCTTTCATAATATGTTTAATGGTGCACGTATACCATTTTAAACGCACTGTCAAACCTCATTACCAACTCTTTCATAATATGTTTAATGGTGCACATATACTATTTTAAATGCACTGTAAAACCGCATTACCCTCTCTTTCATAATATGTTTAATGGTGCACATATACTATTTTAAATGCACTGTAAAACCTCATTACCCTCTCTTTCATAATATGTTTAATGGTGCACGTATACCATTTCAAATGCACTGTAAAACCTCATTACCCTCTCTTTCATAATATGTTTAATGGTGCACATATACTATTTTAAATGCACTGTAAAACCTCATTACCCTCTCTTTTATAATATGTTTAATGGTGCACATACACTATTTTAAATGCACTGTGAAACCTCATTACCCTCTCTTTCATAATATGTTTAATGGTGCACATATACTATTTTAAATGCACTGTAAAACCTCATTACCCTCTCTTTTATAATATGTTTAATGGTGCACATATACGATTTTAAATGCACTATAAAACCTCATTACCCTCTCTTTCATAATATGTTTAATGGTGCACATATACTATTTTAAATGCACTATAAAACCTCATTACCCTCTCTTTCATAATATGTTTAGTGGTGCACATATACTATTTTAAATGTAGTATAAAACCTCACTACCCTCTCTTTCATAATATGTTTAATGGTGCACATATACTATTTTAAATGCACTATAAAACCTCATTACCCTCTCTTTCATAATACGTTTAGTGGTGCACATATACCATTTTAAATGCACTATAAAACCTCATTACACTCTCTTTCATAATATGTTTAGTGGTGCACATATACCATTTTAAATGCACTATAAAACCTCATTACCCTCTCTTTCATAATATGTTTAATGGTGCACATATACTATTTTAAATGCACTATAAAACCTCATTACCCGCTCTTTCATAATATGTTTAATGGCGCACATATACTATTTTAAATGCACTATAAAACCGCATTACCCTCTCTTTCATAATATGTTTAATGGTGCACATATACTATTTTAAATGCGCTATAAAATCGCATTACCCTCAATTTCATAATATGTTTAATGGTGCACATATACTATTTTAAATGCACTATAAAACCGCATTACCCTCTCTTTCATAATATGTTTAATGGTGCACATATACTATTTTAAATGCGCTATAAAACCGCATTACCCTCTCTTTCATAATATGTTTAGTGATGCACATATACTATTTTAAATGCGCTATAAAACCGCATTACCCTCTCTTTCATAACATGTTTAATGGTGCACATATACTATTTTAAATGTGCTATAAAACCGCATTACCCTCTCTTTCATAATATGTTTAATGGTGCACATATACTATTTTAAATGCGCTATAAAACCGCATTACCCTCTCTTTCATACTATGTTTAAATGTGCACATATACTATTTTAAATGCGCTATAAAACCGCATTACCCTCTCTTTCATAATATGTTTAATTGTGCACATTTACTATTTTAAATGCGCTCTAAAACCGCATTACCCTCTCTTTCATAATATATTTAATGGTGCACATATACTATTTTAAATGCACTGTAAAACCACATTACCCTCTCTTTCATAATATATTTAATGGTGCACATGTACTATTTTAAATGCACTGTAAAACCGCATTACCCTCTCTTTCATAATATGTTTAATGGCGCACATATACTATTTTAAATGCACTGTAAAACCGCATTACCCTCTCTTTTATAATATGTTTAATGTTGCACATATACTATTTTAAATGCACTGTAAAACCGCATTACCCTCTCTTTCATAATATGTTTAATGGCGCACATATACTATTTTAAATTCACTGTAAAACCGCATTACCCTCTTATTCATAATGTGTTTAATGGTGCACATATACTATTTTAAATGCACTGTAAAACCGCATTACCCTCTCTTTCATAATATGTTTAATGGTGCACATATACTATTTAAATGCACTGTAAAACTGCATTACCTTCTCTTTCATAATGTGTTTAATGGTGCACATATACTATTTTAAATGCACTGTAAAACCGCATAACCCTCTCTGTCATAATATGCTTAATGGTGCACATATACTATTTTAAATGCACTGTAAAACCGCATTACCCTCTCTTTCATAATATGTTTAATGGTGCACATATACTATTTTAAATGCACTGAAAAACCGCATTACCCTTTCTTTCATAATATGTTTAATGGTGCACATATACTATTGTAAATGCACTGTAAAACCGCATTACCCTCTCTTTCATAATATGTTTAATGGTGCACATATACTATTTTAAATGCAGTGTAAAAACTCATTACCCTCTCTTTCATAATATGTTTAATGGTGCACATATAGTATTTGAAATGCAGTGTAAAACCTCATTACCCTCTCTTTTATAATATGTTTAATGGTGCACATATACTATTTTAAATGCACTGTAAAACCTCATTACCCTCTCTTTCATAATATATTTAATGATGCACATATACTATTTTAAATGCACTGTAAAACCGCATTACCCTCTCTTTCATATTATGTTTAATGGTGCACATATATTATTTTAAATGCACTGTAAAACCTCGTTACCCTCTCTTTCATATTATGTTTAATGGTGCACATATACTATTTTAAATGCACTGTAAAACCTCATTACCCTCTCTTTCATAATATGTTTAATGGTGCACATATACTATTTTAAATGCACTATAAAACCTCATTACTCAATCTTTCATAATATGTTTAATGGTGCACATATACTATTTTAAATGCACTGTAAAACCTCATTACCCTCTCTTTCATATTATGTTTAATGGTGCACATATATTATTTTAAATGCACTGTAAAACCTCGTTACCCTCTCTTTCATATTATGTTTAATGGTGCACATAGACTATTTTAAATGCACTGTAAAACCTCATTACCCTCTCTTTCATAATATGTTTAATGGTGCACATATACTATTTTAAATGCACTATAAAACCTCATTACTCTCTCTTTCATATTATGTTTAATGGTGCACATATACTATTTTAAATGCACTGTAAAACCTCATAGCCCTCTCTTTCAGAATACGTGTAATGGTGCACATATACTATTTTAAATGCACTATAAAACCTCATTACCTTCTCTTTCATAATATGTTTAATGGTGCACATATACTATTTTAAATGCACTGTAAAACCACATTACCCTCTCTTTTATAATATGTTTAATGGTGCACATATACTATTTTAAATGCACTGTAAAACCGCATTACCCTCTCTTTCATAATATGTTTAATGGCGCACATATACTATTTTAAATTCACTGTAAAACCGCATTACCCTCTCTTTCATAATGTGTTTAATGGTGCACATATACTATTTTAAATGCACTGTAAAACCGCATTACCCTCTCTTTCATAATATGTTTAATGGTGCACATATACTATTTAAATGCACTGTAAAACTGCATTACCCTCTCTTTCATAATGTGTTTAATGGTGCACATATACTATTTTAAATGCACTGTAAAACCGCATAACCCTCTCTGTCATAATATGCTTAATGGTGCACATATACTATTTTAAATGCACTGTAAAACTGCATTACCCTCTCTTTCATAATATGTTTAATGGTGCACATATACTATTTTAAATGCACTGAAAAACCGCATTACCCTTTCTTTCATAATATGTTTAATGGTGCACATATACTATTTTAAATGCACTGTAAAACCGCATTACCCTCTCTTTCATAATATGTTTAATAGTGCACGTATACCATTTTAAATGCAGTGTAAAACCTCATTACCCTCTCTTTCATAATATGTTTAATGGTGCACATATAGTATTTGAAATGCAGTGTAAAACCTCATTACCCTCTCTTTTATAATATGTTTAATGGTGCACATATACTATTTTAAATGCACTGTAAAACCTCATTACCCTCTCTTTCATAATATGTTTAATGGTGCACATATACTATTTTAAATGCACTGTAAAACCGCATTACCCTCTCTTTCATAATATGTTTAATGGTGCACATATACTATTTTAAATGCACTGTAAAACCGCATTACCCTCTCTTTCATAATATATTTAATGATGCACATATACTATTTTAAATGCACTGTAAAACCGCTTTACACTCTCTTTCATAATATGTTTAATGGTGCACATATACTATTTTAAATGCACTGTAAAACCGCATTACCCTCTCTTTCATAATATGTTTAATGGTGCACATATACTATTTTAAATGCACTGTAAAACCACATTACCCTCTCTTTCATAATATGTTTAATGGTGCACATATACTATTTTAAATGCACTGTAAAACCGCATTACCCTCTCTTTCATAATATGTTTAATGGTGCACATATACTATTTTAAATGCACTGTAAAACCTCATTACCCTCTCTTTCATAACATGTTTAATGGTGCACATATACTATTTTAAATGCACTGTAAAACCTCATTACTCTCTCTTTCATAATATGTTTAATGGTGCACATATACTATTTTAAATGCACTGTAAAACCTCATTACCCTCTCTTTCATATTATGTTTAATGGTGCACATATATTATTTTAAATGCACTGTAAAACCTCGTTACCCTCTCTTTCATATTATGTTTAATGGTGCACATATACTATTTTAAATGCACTGTAAAACCTCATTACCCTCTCTTTCATAATATGTTTAATGATGCACATATACTATTTTAAATGCACTATCAAACCTCATTACTCTCTCTTTCATATTATGTTTAATGGTGCACATATACTATTTTAAATGCACTGTAAAACCTCATAGCCCTCTCTTTCAGAATACGTGTAATGGTGCACATATACTATTTTAAATGCACTATAAAACCTCATTACCTTCTCTTTCATAATATGTTTAATGGTGCACATATACTATTTTAAATGCACTATAAAACCTCATTACCCTCTCTTTCATAATATGTTTAATGGTGCACATGTACTATTTTAAATTGCCTTCTATGCACTGTCACAATTATATGTGTCTTTACTAACAGAACCATAATTTATTAATGAAGTAAACAGAGCGGTACTTTCTCTGGAAAGCCAATAAAGACTGCATACAATTATTCCAACAGATGAGCATTAGTGTGTTTGCTGTGGGAGGGGTACGAGTTCAGCCCTCCTTGCCATTGCTATCACTGAGGAATAAATTAAATCCTTGTATCATTTTGGGACATGTAATGGTTTGAAACTGAATGTATTCAGTGAAAAGCAACCTCCAACGACTTGCCATTCCCAGTCCCTTTTGCTGTGGTACCTACCAGCTATTCATTTTCTGCTTTAACTAACTGCATATGTTAGCAACTTTATTTCCTGTTTGTTTATAATTTATTCTAAGGAGCACTGCACAAAACCAAAATTATGCAATCTTCTAGAATGGACACTTAAGAGACACAGTAGTTGCATATCACTTCTGAAATTCCAGGTAGTTTTACAAGAGTTTGTGTACTCCTCAGTGATTTACAGTGCTGGCATAAATTAAGACTTAAGAATTAACTATGCTGCTTCCAACAGATGAATAACAGTCATAGTACAAAAATGTTATGCCAAGTACATTATTAAAGGTTGAGAGAGTGCTGGTGGGTGTTAAAACCATTTTACAGCAGTGATATAAACTTCAAAATCATAATTCAGTTTATTTGCCACTTGCTAGTTAAACTGTTATTAATTTTACACAGCAACTTCTTCCTTGCATAATTTAAAACCTAATTAGAAATGAATGAAGCATTCCTGTTACTGTTTTTACTTAAGATGTTTTGTAACTCAGTTGTATCTGTCTGTGTAGAAGTAGAAAAACTAAAGGGAGAAACTAAGCAGGACAGTAACAACTCTGCCTCACACGTCTAGTGTACAGTCTTGACCTCAGGACAGTGTCTGTTTGGAGTTTGCATATCTCCTTTTGTTTGTGTGGGTTTTCTCTGGATATGCTGGTTTCCTTCCACCTCTTAAAATATGCTAGATGACTGGCTCCACTAAACTACCTATATATACAAATTTATGCATACCATGACGTCTGACACACACACACACACACACACACACACACACACACACAAGCACACACACACACACTGTGTTGTAGTTAGCCTTGCACAGGAGGCCCGGATCATGGTTGGAAAATTTCCACGGACTGGATCTATCACTTACACCACTAAGAAATGATAAACAAACTGATATGCTCTATTAGGATAGAGATTTGTTCATGAAGTCCTAGTTTCAAAGAAATGAAATACAGTTGCTCTTTTATCTTATCTTAAAAAACTACAGTTTGAAAAAATATATCTAGCAATCCTTGGTGAACATAAAATCAAAATAAGCCAAATATACTGTAAACACCTACAAAAGAATGTATTTTAATTCAGAATATTTTTTTATGAAACAAAAGTTTTTATAGGAGGTAAGCGTCTACACTTCCCATGTGTTAGTGTCTATGCCCTCTGCTACTTTTTATAATCGTCTTGGAGTCCCCGTAAATGAGAGAAAAGGAAAGAATCTTGCTTTTATTTTATTTTTTTGTCAAAAATCAAGTATTTCACAACCTTCCTTCTCCAATGACTCTGAAACAGGAAAACTATCATTTTCTGAACACAGTGTCTAAATTGTATTTCACAGCAAAGAATGACTCCCAATGTAAAACCTTTGTATTCCTCAGTCCATCTGATGCATTTTATACATCATCATACTACAGGCCCCATGAGGAGCTCAGTGTCTCTCCAGTAAGTGTTTTACAACTGTAAATACCTATTTATGTTGAATTGTGTTAGACATTTTACAACTGTATATGTTTATGTTGAATTGTGTTAGACATCTAATGTGATTTATGCTTTATTATTGGAAGTTACTATGCCATGCTAGCATTTTGTCTGCACCAAGTTGTTTTTCGTATAATGGTATAGTCTATTTGCATAGCTGCACCTTGCTCACTAATGTTATTCATGTAATTGTGTTGTGTGCAGACAGCTCATACTGGTGTCTAATTATTTCTATATAATTGTGCTGTTACTTTTGGATAGAATCACATTAGACAACCTCGACAGAGTGCTGCTCGCTATATTTTTATCTGTGACTGCATAACTGTCTTGAGGTTTCTTCTAACAGATTTTTTCCAATTGGCTCAGTATCTGCATATATTAATAGTTGGTTCAAGACATTTTTCCTGCATACAGTAGCTATTTGCTCAGTTTGTTTTTTGTAATCTTTATAATATATCTTTACCATCTCTAAGTGCTTACTCCTCTCTGTACTCTTCTTTTCTAGACCTAACACCACTCTTAAGTATTCAACTGCGGTACCACCTTTATCATTCTTATAAGAAAAGCGCAGTCCGGGTCTGACCTGTCTGCAGACAGCTAAAGTTAACTTTGAGTATGTGTCTATCTGTTTGAGCCAATATTCATTTTCCCCTGGAGAGCACTCTGCTTTGGCTTGTAAGCAGCCCCCCCCCCCCCCCCCAGACACACATACACACTCTCATCTTCCACTTTCTCTCTTATTCCCTTCTGTTAGCAGATAGTATCCATAATCTGATCAATACTGTGTGTTTCTTAATTTAAACTGAGACCACAGTGGCCTACTGATACAAGGTTATCCTGTTTTTCCACCTGAAAATGGTTAAGAAATTACTTACAGTTTCAGAGCAGTCCTTGGTCAATTGTGATTGTTTATCAAACACTAACTTGTGTTTGCTTTGGCTCATTAGCAGCAGTACAAAGAACTTCCTGCTCACACCCTTGTTCTCCCCTCCCCCTTCCCTGTTTATTACCTTAAGACAATCCCAAAGTTAATAAATATTACCTGTGGCAGGCACCATTTTTAAAACTACAACCACCCTTGTCACTATCATATGTTCATTCATCAGTTAACTCTGTTACCTGATTGTTTCCAGCCCCCTCATAAGAGCAACTAACAGGGTCTCTACCTGCTTCGCTCCTCACCCTGACCCCTATTCCCTCCCGCCCCCAGTGGTCCCACCTTTATTACACTCACAAACCCCTCCCATCTTTCCAGTAGCCAACCACAGCACTAACCCAACACTACCTCCTCCATCTTCCCACTACTATCACCCCTCCTCAACTAACATGTACAAGCATACCTTACCTATGCTCACGGCATGCACTCTCCTTGCATATATTACATCCTACCAAAGCTCCATCATTCCCCCACTCAACCACTACCACTGTACTACTACTCACACCACCACTCATGTCTCACCCTCACTCAGCTCCCCTCCCACCAACTCAAGAACCATCCCTATACACCCCCCACATATTCTACCATCTATATTACTCAAACATAAAGCATCCCTACAACTTAACATAGTAACCCTCCCTCCATACCTATTACCCAAAGAGCACAATCATAAAGATTCCCTTATAAACCAACACATTCAAAAACTGAGAAAACTAATAACCGCATGCAAATCAAAACTAGCCCTAAGTGGAGATATCCACCCCAACCCTGGCCCTACTATCTCCAACCCCAATCCTCATAATCAGACTAGAAACCACAACTTCTCCCATATTACAGCCAATAGAAAGCCAGATGACTTCCTTCTACTAAGCCTAAATATTAGAAGTATATCCAACAAAGTCCATGAACTCCATGCCACCATAGACTTGTACTCCCCAGATATAGTCATCCTGACAGAAACCTGGCTAAAACCTCACATTACCAGTGAGCAAATACTCCCTACAGGTTATGGCATACTAAGAGTAGACCGGCTAAACAAAAAAGGAGGCGGTGTAGCTATAATATTTAAACAGCATCTAAACATCCAGATCTTACAATCATCAGCTCCACAAACAGGCAATGAAGAAATATACCAACCTCAAAATTAACCAAAACAAAACCATCAACATAATTGGATGCTACTTCCCACCTGGCCAAAACATCCCTCCACTGGAAAACCTCCTCAGCTGGTCTACCCACCATCTCCCCCAAGAAACTATCATTTTAGGTGATTTCAATATTGACTGGCAATCCTGTTCTGGCAACAATCCAACCCATCATGTAAACCTTCATGGCTTCACCCAACTAGTCCAGTCGCCAACCAGGATAAATAAAAACTCCAGCAAGCACACTACCCTGGATTGGATACTAGTCAGTAAGAGACCCCAGTCATATATAACAGGCTGCTTATCAGATAGCCTCAGTGATCACTCCCCAACATTCCTACTGAAAAAATACCTATACCAAGCTAAACCTGTTGTCTACCGTCAGATACGTAAAAAAATAAACTTTAACCCACTCACATTCATCTCATCCCTCAAAGAATGTAACTGGCATCCTCTAAAGTACCTCAGTCTTGATGAAGCAGTTGAATTTTTTAATACTACCTTCCTGAGCATCCTTAATTACCATGCCCCCATAAGACTTTCCAGAATCAAAGCACAACCCTCCCCATGGCTACAGAAAACCACTAAGTCAGAAATGAAAAACAGGGATAAAGCCTGGGAGCACTGGCGCAAAACCAAGACCCCCTCAACTAGACGGAAATTCCTAGAACTACGCAATAGAGCCAAAAAGCTAATAAAACAGGACAAATTCCAATACTACCAGTCTGCCCTAGACTCCTCTGAACACAGCCCCAAACAATTCTGGTCCTCCATAAACTCCATCCTCCACCCAGGTAAAGTCAGTACCCCTCCTCCTAACATCCCTCACTCCTCAGAAAATATTGCTACCTCATTCAACACACACTTCACACAAACCATACTATCACTAGCTAAACAACACAACCCCCTCCCCTCCAACCCACACCTTCAACTACTAATCTCCCCACTGCCTTCTCTTTTTCTCCTGTGCCTACCTCCAACATAAAAAAAACTCTTAACTAAACTTAAACCCATCAAATTAGCAGCAGACAACCTCCCAAGTGAATACCTACAAATCGCAGCTGATGCTCTGGCCTACACAGTATCCCATCTTGATTAACCAATCTCTGTCAGAAAGTAATGTTCCCACACTGTGGAAAGTATCACATATAATTCCCCTCCACAAAGGCGGACCCTCCACAGAACTAACCAATTACCTCCCCATAGCTATTCTCTCTCCACTCTCCAAAATACTAGAGAGATGCATACACTCTCAGGTCTCAGACTACCTCCTTACTAACAACCTCCTTTCTAATACTCAGCATGGTTTCCGACCAAACCATAGCACCACCACTGCCTTACTCTCCTTTACTAACACTATCCTTCAGCATAAAAACAATGGCTATCTCTCCTCTGCTACTTTCCTAGACCTATCTAAAGTATTTGACATGGTCCCACACAAACAACTTATCTCTGTCCTCAATAACCTACCCTTCTCACAATCAGTCACCAAATGGTTTCAGAGTTACCTGTCTGACCGCCAACAATCAGTTGTATGGCAGAATGACATATCTCCCCAACTACCTGTCTCCATAGGGGTTCCCCAAGGATCCATCCTTGGACCCCTACTCTTCTCTATTTTCACAAATAATCTAGCCTCTGCCACTACACATGGCACACTCATACAATACGCAGATGACTCGACCATCATCTGCTCAGCCCAGTCCCTACCCAAACTGCAAAAAGTCACACAGGAAGCCTTTTCCTCTGTTGAAACTTGGTTATCCGATATCCAATTAATACTCAACCCAAACAAAACTAAACTACTCATCTTTCAACCCACCAAACATACTCAAAACAACTCTCACTTTAACATCACAGCAAAAGACAACACCACTATATACCCAACTGAACACACCAAATTGCTAGGAGTGGAAATAGACAATAAACTAAAATTTGACATTCACATATCCATGACCATAAAAAAAGTCCACAAAAAACTAGGAGCATTATACAGAAATAAGCATCTTCTCACCAAAGCAGCAAAGATTTCAATAGCAAATTCCCACCTTATCTCCACCCTACTTTATGCCTCTCCAATATATACCAACCTAAGGCAATGTGATCTAAACAAGCTAGAGACCTGCTACAACAAAATTGCCAAATTCCACAGGGCATCCTACCATAGTCACCACTGTCTCTCACTTGCTGAACTGGGCTGGCTTGAACTCCCTCACCTCCTTCAATGGTATCAACTCTCACTCGCCCACAAACTAGTAAACCATCCACTAAATGTCCCATCCCTCCAGAATCTACTCCAACCCTATCGCACCACCAGACCACTAAGATCCAGCAACAAAAATCACTTGCAGATCACTAAAGCCAATAACTCTGCTGGTGAAGCACTATTCTCTTGCACCATAGCCAAATTATGGAACTCCCTCCCACCCACAATTACCTCCATATCATCATGCACCCACTTCAAAACTTTACTAAAAGCGCACTTAAAAACATGCTGGCTATGCCCTTGCAACTCCCACTGTAATATCACCCACCCCATCCAACCACTACCTTTTTTTCCACTCCACTAACTACCTTGATTATAGCAAGCTCAGATGCTCATAAGCCTAGTACTTATACAGCAGGAACTTCTTATTTTAACATTTGTTAATGTCTGTTATGTACTTCACAGATAAAGATTCTAGTTGTCTACTGATGTACTATGTTCTTCATCTGTAAATATGTCGTAAGTAATTGCTATGTAAATTGTTAATCGCTATGCAATCCAATGTAACTACTGTCTGTTTATTTTAACTGTGGAGCTTTTCTCCCCGGGCCTCCGCTGAAAATGGACCTACGTCCAGTCGGACACTCCCGGTCAACAAATATAAATAAATAAATAAATAAAATATACATTTCTATTGCACACTGATCTTGTGTTTAATGAAACACTTCTGGAAAGTAAGACCAGCCTGAAGAGTGGACATTATCCTTCCAGGACCACATCCATATCGACCCATTGCAGGCTAACAAACCAGGGTCTAGCATTTTTTAATGGACTGAGTGATATGACCTGACAGCGTAATACTTCTTAACCTTAGGTCTGTGACTGCATATGGAGTCACACATATTTTTTTTCTGGACATGTGACTCATCTACATCATCTGTTACTTTGCAAAACAAGTCAAGACTAATTTACTGAATCCAACAATCATATCAGCATAATTGATAATTTCCTGGGCTTTCAATGTGTGTAAGTCTGAATGTTAGGTGCACTAGCTATGCTTTTGCTTGAATCAGTTACCCAAAATATTTTTATCATGAGTCTGTATGTCCTCCCTGTGTTTGTGTAGGTGCTTCTGTTTCCTTCCACATTCCAAAGACATGTAGTGGGTGGATTGGACACTCTAAATTGGTCATATGTGTGAATGTGCATGTAAGTGTGTAGTATGAAAGAACAGCTGCAGCAGGGATAGCCACCTGGTGGTGTGAACTCAGCTCTAGATGATTGTCACTGTTGAAGTGACACTCCAACCCCATGTGCAAAAATGGGAAAAGGGGCCATAGATGGATGGTTAGGTGGATGGCTCAATGGATTACACATTCTAATGTAGTACTGTGCACTGTATCATTACTGACAAAGAGATTAGGAAAGGTATTAGACAAATTACCCACCATCTGTAGTCCAATAAACAAGTAAATCAGGAAATAGACAATAGGACTTAGGAACTGATTGAGGAAACCATTTATAACAATAATGACTGGGCTTTAACCATTCAGACACGGGCTTTAACAATCAAAGATCAATCCACCTGAAGTCTGCCTTAAACACAGATCCAAAAATGCATCAGGTATAGCTACAGATTTACAGGTTGACTGAAAGTAACAATAAATGTTTGATCCACCTTGCCTTGATATGATACAGCTTGATGACATGCTCTTTTTGTTATTCAATATATTATCTTCTCATAAATGTTGGGCAAATGATTCATTAATATCATACACCCTGTGCATGGGCACTTGTACTACCCTAGATGGTGTGATGGTGCCTTGTCATCTACAGGCAGGCCTTTCTGGTGACAAGAGTGAGAAATTATTTCACTTCTTTATTCACTTCTCCAGGACTCGTCAGTAAAGACAGTAAGCAAATTCTATTTATGCTTCCTGAAGCACTGCATGAAAAAAAGAAAAGGCACTTGCCATACTCCTAAAATATTAAGTGTAAAATTGTTACATCAAAAATTGTTGCAGGCCAAGTGTAATCCATGCTGGTAAAAGCAATGCATGACATGCACATTAAGACAGGGAATGTCACAAGAATAACAAATGTGACAGCAGCCTGTCACCCACTGTTCTATCTACTAAGCTAACCATTTGCCAGGGGCTGCACATGCATACATGGCAGCAGCAGCACCAATAAGTGTACTTAAATTAGTGACAAGCCAGCACCGCTTACTCTGCGTACTAAACCTCTTCAGAATCTGCCTGCAGTGCTGGACAGTCTGATGTGCAGTCTGTTTTCAGGCTCCATTCATAGTTTATTCACTTATTCAGGCTCTGCTGCTTACAACAACCAATGGGAGTTCTAGTCCATGTAGTACAGTTTTCTACCATTACCAGAAAGGCTGACGAAGAAGCCTAAACTGTCACTTTTTGCACCATGCCAACATCTGCTCAGGTGCAGGGGGGTCACCATGCCAACATCTGCTCAGGTGCAGGGGGGGTGAGCACACAGTCCATTCATCAACAACCTTCATGAAGAATGTTTCAGTAAAAAACTTAAATGACATCAGAGTAGTAATTAAGGTGCAACTAAAAGCATTAGTGAGATTGCAAGATTCAGGTATTATAGTCTTCAATTTTAAATATACCTAACTAAACTTAACTCTAACATATTCTGAAAAATTCTAATTTGGGAGCTGGCTGTGGATTACTTCTAAAGATACAATATTTTCTATGCCATAAGAATTCTTCAAGAAGTATGGGCTTTAGATACAGTTATTGTGACATTAAAACAAGTAAGTTATAGCACTCAGTAAACTAAACAATGCATTTACAGACAAAGGTTCAGAGAATCTTGCACAATGAAATGCCATCAGCTCCTGTTTGTGGAGTAGCATCTGATATACTGAGCATGTGAGACAGAATTCCCAGCCAAGCTAGAGTCTTCTCTGTGTAGTGGAGTAAACTTCCTCTACTGAAGGCCCATGGGATATACGCAAGCAATCACTTAAGGACATAACCAGTGTTTTAGACACACAGCTTCAAATGCCCATTACCTTTTACTATTTAATTCTTCATGGGCACATCCAAGCCAGGAAAGCCAGACCCCACTAATTGTAAACATGAGTGTTCTGGCCTTTTTTGGCCTTAACAATATAGCCTAAGTGTACTGGAAAAAAGAAACTCTACCATTACGGATATGTTCTTTTTAGACTCTGTTAGTAACAGCCTGCATATCATTGCTGGAGCCTTCCTGTGTCCTGACAGAGTGCTCTTCAAACTATCTGGAGATATACAGAGCTAAGTATATTTTTCTGGCACTTCAGAGTTGTGTAGTGTTAATTGTTGCTTGACTAATTTTATATAATTGCTGGCTGACTTGTGCACTGTTATTTTTGCTTCACTGTATAGTTTTTCAGATCTCTGCTGAAGGTGTTGTTTTTCCCCCTACCCACCCTCTTTATTCCTGTCTTGTTGTTTAAATTTGGAGGCTTTTGCAGTTGCCCTGTAGATTTGATCTGGGACACTACCCCCAGTCCCATCTCTTTACTTCATTCTACCTAATGGTTCTGGCCCAGAAATTGTAGTTATTGGCCGTTTAGGCAGTTTTTCCATCTCTGTCAACTTTCTGATTTAAAAGCCCCCATTTGCACTTGTTTCCCCTCATTCCTGTAACTAGTTTAGTCCAGATACAGACTCTTAATTTTAGCACTTGAATTTGCTTATTTGTGATCAGTACTTGTTGTAAGCACTAAATAAGCTACTAATTACTATAGTACTCAACCTTCCTCATTACCTAGAGGAAAACAGTTTTGGTACTTACTTTCCTCACTTGCTTAGAGAAAAACAGCTCTTGTACTCACTTTCCTCACTTATCTAGAGGAAGATAGTTTTTTTATTCAGGCATGTCTCGGGTCAGCTCCCAGTGGTCTCTCCTGTCTATCTGATGAATCTGGGCATCTTGGGGCAATGTAGAAATTGCCTCATGTACATAGACAACCCTCTCCTCCTACCACCCAACACTACAACCTGTGAGACATGCACTTATCTAGCCAAACTGGAGGTAAAGCTCTCTCCAACCAAGACTGAACTTGACAGTCAAGAGGAGAAGGTAAACACTTGCACCACACCACACTCATCACATAGTCTCACTAAATCTACACCACCAATATCCACACATAGAAATATCCACACATAGACACACAAAAACATTCACGGAAGCTCTCAATAATAATCTGCTCAAGCAACAGAGACCTCCAAAGCAGAAATGCAACCAACCTCCACTCCTGAGCACAACCCAAATGACACATAGCCCACAGACGCAGTGTGCCACTCAACCACAGCCAATAAGGCAAAACAACGTACTCAACACACAAGTCAGAGGTGACTCTATAGTCAGGCACACTGATGTCCCACTCACCAGGCTAAACAAGGAGAAGGTTACTGTCAGCTGTCTGTCAGGTGCCAGGATCTGCCACATAACCCACACACTCAGGTCACTCCACAACAAGTACAAATATGACTCTGTCATTGTCCATGTTGGTGTGAGCGACCGGAGACGTACCTCCCTGGACTACATGAAAAGAGACATGGAAGAGCTCTCCGATCTTGTAGCCCAGACAGGTATGACCCTAGCCCTGAGTAGCATTCTGCCATCACCCAGAATGATACCACAGTACAAGGACAAAAAACTTGACATCAAAAATTGGCTAAGCTTCTAGTGTAATGCTAAAGGAATCCAGTATCTGCCTGCCTGGGATGACACAGTCTACAGACCACAATGCTTTGCCAGAGATGGCCTGTACCTGTCACCCCTGGGATTCCAGATACTGGCAAAGGTTCTTGCCGCCCATATAGTGCCTTTTTTTTTGGCAAAGTTCAAATGACAAATTCACCACTGTAACAGGAACAGGCAAGCAAAAACTGACGGTGATGTCACTCAATGCTAGAAGTCTAAATCTCAAAATGCACTCACTCGAGGCACTCCTTAAAATGGAGAACATCGATATCTGTGCAGTGACTGAGACCTGGTACAAGGCTCCAGACAGCACCCCTGCACTACCAGGCTATAACTCATACCACACTTTTCAGCCATGTAACCTGGATCGGAACACCAAAGGCGGAGGTGTGTCATTAAGGATATCCACACCTCCAGGCTAGTTGCTCAGCATAATGCATCCGAGGTTATCCAAGTTCAAATAACTCTGGGCAAAACTGCAATCCAAATTGTAGCTTGCTACAGATCCCCTACCATGCCCCAGGATTACCACTCCTCTTTTCTTGATGTAGTGGAAAATATTAGGGTTCAACGAAACACCCTAATAATGGGCGATTTCAACTACCCCACCATTAACTGGGAAAACTACTCATGTACCAACTCCTTTGCTCAATGCTTTCTGGAATTCATAAACTCCAATGCCCTGGATCAACTTATCCCCACGCCCACCAGGGGCAACAATATCCTAGATCTAGTCATTACTAACATGAGTGACCGGTGTTCCACACCTGAAATCAACGCCTCATTGGTCTGATCCGAACATAAGCTAATCACCCTAGATATCCACATCCTGCCCCCCCCCCCCCATTAAGGAAACCATGGTAAAAAATTTCTCCAAAACCAACTTCATGCTTCTTAAGACAGAAGTGATGAACTTCATGACACCCATGCAGATGGACAATACAGTTACGACTACTGAATCCTACACAATTGCACTTTATAAGCACGTACACAAGTGCATGGATCGTGCTATCCCAAACAGAACCAAGACGCTATCCTCCAAAAATAGGAAGCCAATTTAGTGGTCCCCTGCTATAAACAAACTTTACAACAGAAGGAAGAAACTGTTGCAAAAGAGAGTAAAATCCCATGAGTAGAGGAGCTCCCTGGTCAGCCTCAGTAAGAAGCTGCGATCCCTGATAAAATCCTCCAAAGCTAGTTACAAAAACAAAATCATCACTGATTCTAAAGACAACCACAAAGCATTCTATAGCTATGTCAAGAATCTCAATGGCAACACTCAGATCTGCTCTGAGTTACAGCACAATGGCACTAAATATACAGACCCAACTGATATTGCCAACATCCTGGCAGATCGGTTCAGTGCTAACTTTACCCCCTTCTCACCCCCTAAAGGCCCCATCTCTATACCAGAAGAATTTAAAGTTCCTGTAATCATGGCTGCAAAGGTAAAAAACACACTCTCCAAAGCCAAGAACACGGCATCCATGGGACCAGGCAACATTCCAGGCTGCATTCTACATGAACTACAGAAAGAACTGGCACCCCACCTAAGTACCATGTTCAATCATAGTGTCACCTTAAGCTTTGTGCCCTCTGAATGGCGCACAGCGACGGTTATCCCACTCCACAAGGGGGGAGCCACCACGGACCCCAGGAACTACTGCCCCATTAGCCTGATGAGCCTGGTCTGCAAGGCCATGGAACGTATCATCATGGAACTTATAAACAAAGACATTGGTAATCTTCAAACTAAAGACTCCACCCAGTTCGGGTTTGTAAAAGGCAGATCATGTCTCCTAAATCTGATAGACTTCTTTGAAGTAGTCACCAAAGCCATAGACCAGGGTAAGGTGGTTCACACAGCCTATCTAGATCTTGCCAAGGCTTTCAACACCATCCCCACTCTGGAATTATAGATAAACTCACTAAACTTGGTATAAATCCCTATGTCACAAGATGGGTTGCCAACTGGCTCACTGACAGAATCCACACTGTGAAAGTAGCAGACTCCAAATCCGACTTCAGACTAGTAACAAGTAGAGTACTGCAGGGTTCAGTCCTGGGTCCTCTCCTGTTTAATATCTACTTTTCTGAAGTACAGGCAAATACAGAAGGTCTTTGGCTAACGAAGTTTGCAGATGACTACAAACTAGGAGCTATAATCAAAACTCCTAATGATGTGGACATCCTACAAAAGGGCCTCACTGAGACATATGCCTGGTGTCAAAGCCATGGCCTCAAACTCAGTTACAAAAAGTGCATTGTCATCCCCTTTGGTAAAAACTCTATACCCATGAACTACAACATAGGCGGTAGTATACTTAACACCAAAAGTGTGATAAGAGACCTTGGGACACAGGTGGACAGTAGTCTCTCCTTTGATAATCACATCGCCACAGTAGTCAGGAAATCCTTCTACGTGGCACACCTCATCACAAAAGGTTTCTCATCCAGAAAAAAAGAGGTCATTGTTCCCCTCTACTCATCACTCATTAGACCGAAAAAACACAAAAAAGCACAAACTAGTGAAAAACAGAAGAACCTCAACAAACGGAAAAGGCCAGCCACTCGTAAACTTAACGCTTGGATTTATTGAAACACAAAATACAGCGTTTTCGCGACCTGTATCAGGAAGCTTCTTCAGAGATATAAAATAGCGCGAGACAGCGCTTTAAATAACAAATAACATGTCAAAACGCTACATTAATTGCAGTATGCAAATGAAAAGAATACTTCCAATAAAAATAATAAAACACAAGAATAAAAATTTTTAAAATGCAGTAAAGCAAAATGTATGTATATTAACAGACAACACTGTTGGCAAGAAAACCACAAGCTAATAAAAATGAGCAACACGAAAAGCACTAAGTAAGTGAATCGCATAACATTATGACAGCAGCTATATACTTTGTTTTTAAATAATGACAGCTGTAGGTATATCCATTCTGTCGTCACAAAATAATGAACAGACCACAAATCACTATTAAAATGCCTTAAAAACAAGGACTTTTTATGTATGTCCCTGTTAATGCAAAATTTACATGACCTTATAAGACACAGTTACTTCTTATGAGCAGAAACCACCTCTTAAACTTAAAACTTTTTTGAATGGTTTATTGGACTATGGTTTAAACCTTTTAAGTGTAAGAGGGGGTTTAAGCTCATAAGAAATAACTCTGTCTTACTAGGTTACGTAAAGTTTGCATTAACAGGGACATACATATAAAGTCCTTGTTTTTAAGGCATTTTAATAGTGATGTGTGGTTTGTTCATTATTTTGTGACGACAGAATGGATATACCTACAGCTGTCATTATTTAAAAACAAAGTATATAGCTGCTGTCATAATGTTATGCGATTCACTTACTTAGTGCTTTTCGTGTTGCTCATTTTTATTAGCTTGTGGTTTTCTTGCCAACAGTGTTGTCTGTTAATATACATACATTTTGCTTTACTGCATTTTAAAAATTTTTATTCTTGTGTTTTATTATTTTTATTGGAAGTATTCTTTTCATTTGCATACTTGGGCAATTAATGTAGTACGTTTTACGTACATGTTATTTGTTATTTAAAGCGCTGTCTCGCGCTATTTTATATCTCTGAAGAAGCTTCCTGATACAGGTTGCGAAAACGCTGTATTTTGTGTTTCAATAAATCCAAGCGTTAAGTTTACGAGTGGCTGGCCTTTTCCGTTTGTTGAGGTTCTTCTGTTTTTCACTCATTAGACCCATTATAGAGTACAGCGCCCCTTTTGGTATGTACCTCACAAGACATCTACAACTGGAAAGGCCACAGAAATACCTCACAAAGAGGATTACCGGCCTCAAACAGATGCCCTATGCAGACCGTCTCAAAAAAACTGCAGCTTTACTCCGTCGCATATCGCCTACTCAGAGGTGATCTCTGCCTAATATACAAAGCTATGTCAAACCCAGAGCTGTTGGATATGCTCCACTTAAAGAAATCACAATCCCTCCAAGCTACGTGCTCTAGGGACCTAAACCTTGTCACCACAATAAACAGAACATGCCAGAGGGATAGATTCCTGTCCCAGAGACTTCCCATACTCTGGAATAATCTACCTATCTATATCAAACAAAGCTCCTCATTAGCACTCTTCAAGAAAAATCTTGATGATTGGATGGGAAATACGAAATTCACCCTGGGGATCACTTCTGTGGCTCTGCTCGACAGTGGCACAGGAAAATAATTTTCTTGGATGGCGAAAGCCAGGGTACCTTTTTGGCTGGGCTTGTATAGGCCCTAGGGCCGATAGCCTAGTACCTACCTATGAACCTATAATATCAGAAGTTTATTATGGGCAAAACTGAATGAAAAATAAGAACATCGCCTGCACAAAAGAAAAAGAGGAAGTGTCCATTTAAAAATGTACTATACACAACCAAAAAGAAGGAATGAAAATATATACCCTTAATTTTTGTCAGGTATTATCTCACATCCAAGACTGATTCTCCAGTGCTTCGTTATTTCATACTTTGTTTCCCCCCTGTCTTGCCTTGCTGGACGATAAATTTTTCAGTTAATGATATGTCTCTTGAAAATGGTAGCTCAGATAAAGATACTGCACTACAGTTGTCAGTATGGTCAAATCCACAGATTCATGTTAAAATGGTATCCCCCACGAAAAGGAAAGACTCCCATTACAAACTTTAAAATACCACTCTGCTAAATGGTCTCCTGGTGCCGTTTACCTGCAAAACATTCAGGGGTTGCTCTTTTTCAGCTGTCCCTGATTTGCCTTTTTGGGGGAGGGGGGCTACAGAACACATTAATGATTCCAATAAGATGGTTTTAGTAATCACATGCTGCTACAATGCCAACAGGATTGGAAAACATGTTGAAAACTGAAACTAAATCTTTTACAAAGAACATGAACTTGCATTCAGAATTCATGTCAAAAGACAAACCGAAAGTGAGAACTGTTTTATGAAAGATAGGTTTGAGAAGGACTTAACATGAAAAACAACACATTTGTGTTATGGCACTGGAATGCAAACTGTTGTGTGTGTGCAGTTGTTAAACCTGTAAATTTTCAAGCATGAATGAAGACTCCTTCCATTGGATAAACTGTGCCCAGTATGGCTGCTGTTTTCATGGAAAAGCAATGTAATATTTTGCTTTCAGCTTTACGAAGCCAGAAAACTAGGGAGTGGTCGTGGAACTTGTGGTTCTTTGGGCTGTATTTCACTTGGTTATGGACAAAAGCGCACTGGTCATAAACATGCTATATTAGTAAATGTCAAGACTACATAGCATTGGGGACCAGGTATTCATGTTTCTCCTGAAGATAAGTAGTCAAGGAACTATACATAGGTAAGGGGGTGTGGGGATGCAGGAAGGCTTGCACCCTTGTAAAATATTTTTCTTTCAAATTTTAACAGATAGCAGCTTCCCTTATGAAACCTTGCCAAAGAACTCTAGAAGCAGACAAATCTGTATGTCAGCATTGTGCTTTACTTTCAGTGTTTTCAGCATAATAAAAAAGTTCATTAACAGTGAGGAAGCTCTGACTCCATGACTTATATGCTGCATTGTAAAAGCTTCATGTATTATTAATGAGGGCATAGCTTGATGCATATACCATGGGGTATGTGCAGACCACGGACAGCAATGTATTTCTGTTCAAATATTAAATCCAAGTATGCAAGATGTTCTGTTCACATACTCTTTATATCCTGCCATAAGAGTAGAACAGGAATATATATATCTTCATTAATTTCAGTAAACCAATGTTGAAAAAGGACACACTTCAAATATAAATTCTGTACATCTAATGCAAAGAATGGAATATTAAAAATGCATGACACCTTTCAAAGGGCTTTGTTTATGGCACACCCAAGGTGGGTTTTACCCTCACACCTTCTAATTACCAAGTATACTAACAGTGAGGTCATTCTGCTGCAGAGACAGATGAGAAACCAAGCACTCCCTTTAATGTGGGATGCCACAGACTCTCAAGAGGTAGTTCATTAAGCATTCAGGATGTGGAGTAAAGCTTCCATATCAGCGGTGCAAACAGAATATGTGACAGTTGAAATACTTGTTGCTTCCTACCAGTTATTTGAATTGTCTTATAGCTCCAACTTTCCCTCTAAGGCTAAATTTCTGTCAGTATACTTTTAGTCATAATGTTTAGAAAAAAAATGTGTATTCACTTATTCCAATTTTCAGATTAAATTTGAAGTGTTAGGAAAGTAAAGTTGTGAGCCACTTACCATAACTGTAAATGTTCGAGTAGATCAGTGTTGCAATACTGATTCTTCAATTTTCCTGCCATGCAGAAGCTCGTGATCAGCCTGATTTCCAGAGTTTTTACATCATCCCTAGCCTTCTTATATCATGATGTCCAAATGTCGGTCATCAGGTATCTGTCGGCTCCATCTGCGGGTCCTTCTATGCAGTGAATGACCAAACTAATGCCTGAGGACAGCACAAACTCCCCAGTTTTCTGAATTTAAGTAATAAGGGGGGAAACATAGGAGGCAGACAGGGGATAATGGAGATGAGGACTATCTGTGAAAACTCCTCTGCCCCTTACACCCAGAAAGGTGGAGATAAGTGGTCAGCAGATAGAGGGGTGTTGGAAGGTGAGAGTATGTACTGCAACATGGATCTACTTGGATGTCTAAGTGAGACACAACAGTTCTGATACTTGTGATGACTCCCAAAGCTAAATGTTGGGTGATGGGTCATCTGTATGAACTTAGGAAATCAGATTTTGCGGGATGGCAATAGTGAAACTTGCTATAGTCCTGCAGACATTGCCTAGATTATGTTCTGTAAAGGTGTAAGCTGAATTCCATGAAGCTGCCTATAAGATGGCCTGAGTAGGGACTCCTGCATGGAAAGCAGTGGTAGTCACCCAATGTCTTGTGGAGCAGGTTATAACATATCCAGGTAAATCCTTTCCATGGTGTGAGTAACAGAACATAATGCAGTTAGCTATCCATTTTGAAATGGTTTGTTTGGAGACAGGCCTGCCCTGTTTACCCTTTGTGAAAGCCACCAGTAATTCCTCTGCTCTATTAGGGTTTTTTTTCATGTATAGATAGTACCTGATCTGCCTGTGCACAACCAGGGAATGAAAGACTTGCTAATTTCCATTCAGTGGATTTGAGAAGACTGGTAGGTGGATAGCCTAGTTTAGGGTAAGTTCTGATACCACCTAAGACATAAAGGATGGGTTTCTTCTAAGTGTGACCCTATCTCTGTTTAAGACAATGAAAGGTTCTTTACACATGAGGGCTTGTAGCTATGAAACCCTCCTAGCAGATGTAAGGAAGGTGGTCTTGAAGGTGAGCATCTTTAGAGAGACACTGGCTTCAGGTCCAAAGGGGGAAAGGTTAGTTTTTCTAACACATAACTTAGATCCCATAATGAATATGGTTCCTTCTGGGTGGTCTCAACTGAATCCTTCCTTTTAGAAAATGTTTTATGTGGGAGTGTGAGAAGATAGAGCACTCTGCAGGCAAACCTATATTGCAGATGCATGTACCTTAATGCTGGAGTAGGAAAGTCCTAGTCTAACAGGCCTGACAGGCTCTGTAAGACTGAGCTGATGTACTAACCCTGTACTAACCCTGATTAACCACTACTTATTCAATGCCTTATTTAAATTAATATTGTATGCATCTCTTGCTCATAATAGCTTGCTGCAACCTGTTGTTTTTGTATACTATTTCAAACTGTGTATATTGTGAGTACCTACTAGAGGGCTTTGTAAATATGTTTAACTTGTATCTGTTATCTTCTATCTGTGTTATCTGGAGCTTTTCTTCCTGGGCCTCCACTGAAAATGGACATATATCCAGTCTGACTATCCCAGTCAACAAATGTAAAATAAATAAATAAATGTCTGCTCCAGTAGGATCAGTGTCATTGCTGTACCACCAGGTGGAAAATATTTTCCATTTTACCAGGTATGATTTCCTGGTATTGGGCTTTCTTTCTTCTCTTACAGTGGAGAGCAACTCCTTGGGACAGAATTTAGTCCTGAATGTCATAAACTTATTCTTCCAGTCAGTTAACCTGAGGGTGGCTAGGTGGGTGGGTGGGTGGGTGGGGGGGTTAAGAATGATCCCTTGACTTGGCTGAGGAGATTTACTTTTTGTGGTTGGGTGGGGAATCTCCCCTTGCTGAGCATCAGGATGAGGAAGGAGAACCAGTGTTGTCTCAGTCAGAAGACAGCCAATAGGATCATGTTGGGTCTGTCTGCCTGATCTTTGTCAGTACCCAGGGGATCATGGTAAGGGCAGGAATGCATACAGGGACAAGTCTGTCCATTTGAATGAGAATGCATCTATTTTCCAAGCTCCTGTCTGTTGTGTTCTGCAGCAGAACTTCTACAGTTGTTTGTTGTGGTGACAGGTGACTAGGTCTGTTGAGGGGATCCACCACTGTATGGTTAGATCCAGGAAGACCTCTCTCTTCAGTATCCATTCACTGAGATATAGAAGGTCCCTGATTACAGAATCTGGCGGGGTACTATTCAGGCCCAGAATATAAGAGGTTATGAGAGTCAGCCCTATTTATTGAGCCAGCATTCAACTCTTCCTGGAAAGGCTGCACAGAGGGTAAGACAACCCCCCTTGTTTGTTTATGTACCACAACACTATGGTGCTGTCTGTTTAGATTTGCAGAGTCCCTGGGCTTAAGTTTTGTTGAACAGCTTTTCTGTACAAGTAGACTGCTAGTAATGTCTTCTGACTTATAAGCAACTTCCTCTGCTGGGGGGACCAAATACCCTGCACTTTCAGGGAACCTAAGTCAGCTCCCCAAGCTATGTATGAACTTTCTGTGGTTCTGATCTTGTCTGTTTCTTGTAAAGTGAAATTTGCCCCTGGGTTCCTCTGTATGGTGTTCTTCCATCATATGAGTTACTTTTTCAGGCATGGATGAAGAGGTAGTAGGGTTTTCTTGGGTTGAGAATGCTGCTCCCAAACTCTTTTCAAGAACCATTAGAGCTTCCTCATTCATAATTTTGCAAGTGGGATCATGAGACTGCAGGATGCCATGTACCCAAGTATCAAGAATTTTCTTGCAATGATGAGCTACTTTGGAAGCAGACTGCTTTTCTGACAGAATATCTGACCAATCTTGTCTTGGGAAAGGAAGCTTTCTGTTGAACTGAATCTATGAGGGCTCTCAGACACAGGATCCTTGTTTGAGGAACAGTTTGGGATGTGTGAAGATTTAAGGTGTGACCCACCTTCTGAAGACAATCTACAGTAATAAGTAAGGCATATAGGGTCTTGAACAGGATCTTCCCTGAATGAGACAAGTCTTTTAAGTAGGGGTAAATATGAACCCCTATAGTTCTGCAATGTACTATCAAAGAAGCTAGGCATTTTGTGAAAACTCTAGGAGCAGTAGATACCCCAAATGGTAAAGTGTAGAACTGGAAGTAGGAGCTTGTTTCTACAAATCTTAGACATTTTCTGTGACTGTCTGCTATAGGGACATGTAGGTAAGCAACCTTTAGATGTAGGGTGACCATACAGTCATAGGCAGAAATTTTTGAAATGGAAGCATTTTGAATTTTGGGATGTTGAGGAACTTCTTTATTTTGTTGAGGTCCAAGATGAGTCTCCAGGTGCCCTCTTTTTTGGAACTGGAAATATCCTTGAGTAGAAGCATTTTTCCTCTTGTCCTGGAGGGGCAGGCTGGATGGATCCTTGGTGAAGTAGCTTCCTGAGGGTGGTAAGAGGTTTTCTTTCTCTTTTCATGGTTTGGAATGCCCAAGAAGGGTGGTATTTCTCTGAACTGAATATAGTACCCCTTCTCTATAATACTAAGGACCCACTCATCCATGGTGATGAATTCCCATTGGTTTAGGAAGAAACAGAGTCTTCCTGCCAGAGGCTTGGAGAGGAGGGTGGGGCAGAACATAGTTACAGTTGTTCTCTTTTCTGGATGAAGATTGTCCTCTGGAAAAACGACCTGACCAACAAATACTGCGAGTGTACTGAGCATCGTGAAATGCATCAGATTACTTAACTAGAAAGAACTGAAGATGGCACGAATGGACACCTTTCTTACACCCTGATGTCCACACTTCAGTCTTTGCATATCCTTCAGCTAGGGAGGATGTAAACACTCTGGAAACTGGGCTGGCCATGGGCTTCTGCATGGCAGGAAAAAACAACAATCAGAACTGCAACATTGACTACAAAGAACATCAATTATTTCTGTCTGTTTATTTGTTAATTTTGTTCACTTGCTATATACTATGAACTGAATCACTGCAACTTAAACTTTTTTATATCATTCAAATATAGTCACTATTTATATAAAGCAATTAATTTTCTACCATTTTCACACTAATAACATGTAACAGTGTCTTGTCTTATGTACCCATCACACGTATGTTATAAACATGCACAAACAAACAGAAGCACAAACATGTGCATGGATACACGCACACAGGCAAAGACACATACACACTCACAAATACAATGGGGGGATGAAGAGAAACCATCACTTTTTATATGCCTGCACTGATTTTGGGCAATAATTCAGCTTGAGTTTCATTTTGTGAAGACAAATGTTTGACAGAATTTCTAAGAAAAGTACAAGAATATTTCATACCCTTAATTCTATACTTTTTAAACAAAGCAGAAAAGGAAACATCAAAATGTGAGCAAAGTAAAAGCATTTCTGATACCATATCTTCAAGCCGCATACTTGTCAGGCTTTGCAAACTGTTTCTGAGTTTCCACAGAAGTACAGCTCTCCTTTAGTGGCTCTAGGGATATCTGAGCAACTGTGAATGGTGTTCCTTACAAAGCTTTAATTGAAAGAAGGCAAAGTCAAGACAAGAAATTGGCAGGAAGAAACTGAAACTCTAAGCAACATTCTGTTTACTGCAGGCAGAATATAAGCATCAGGTTTAAACTGTCAAGTTGAAATAACAGGCACCAAGTGTCATGTGATCTCATTATGTCAGTCAGTACAAACAAGAGGTTGCCTGAGGATACTTAATAGAATGCACCTTAATCAAGCACTTGTCTGTTCATTCAGATACCTACGAAATTTCTTTAATTTCAACTAGAATAGCAAAATAGTCATCAGGTCATTTCTAATGGCAAGGTAACATTTGTTTGTTCAAAAGAGCTGTTAAATGATCCAGTTTTATGAGCTTAATTTACAGCAAAATTCATGAATAACACCATAGATAATGTTTTCAGTTCAAGAGTGTCTAACCCAGCTGAAAAGCATCAAGTCTATGACATCATACGATCATTAGCTTTGGACATAGTGACCTTAATGGCATCAAATACATAAGGAAGCATCAGAAAGATGCGTTTCATCGCATTTTTATTGCTAATTAACTGCATCTTTTGCAGACACAAATCAAGATAAATGAAGACAGGGAAATTAACTGCAAAGATACTGTAGAACCAAGATAACTATGGATCTAATAATCGTACCACATATTTCAATACATATATGCATTCAACAGTGGGTGCACTTGTCTGATAACCACCTGAACTGGGTAACCTTGCAGCATTCTGACCCACCTATGACTAAACCTTAGGACCACACTTTAGAAGATAACAAATCTGTGTTTAAAAGTGCCCGAATGAATAATCCCACACAATACTTTTCTTTCCTCTTTTCCCACCAGTGGTTTCTTTTGTAATCCTGTATTCACATCTTACTCAACAGTAATCTGATAATACTTTCTTCCATCTACAACTGCAGGGAATTGATTGCGGGCCATCTGTAAAATGTCTTGGTTAGAAGTGTGAATGTCCTACTTCAAAATGGTTGGATAAAGGGGTGGTTTCCTATCAGATGTCACTAAGAATGAAAACAGTAAAATCTCCTCTTTTCAGCTGCATCTGTTTACTCCTACTCCTTCCAGATTTTTGGAAAAGCAAAGGCACTGTGCTTTCACCATCATGTGTTTGCCTCACTCACTCTGCCCAATCATTCTATATTCAGACAAGATGGGAGCAACAGCACAGAAAACTGTGCATAGCTACTGGAAATTAACAAGACAGAGACAAGTGTCTTCAGAGCACCGAGGGTGTACATTAAAACCATGTATGTATGTGTATATATATATATATATATATATATATATATATATATATATATATATATATATATATATATATATATTTATATATATATATATATATATATGGGTCTATTTCTGATTGTTGAAAATACACTTTCTCGACAAGCAGAAGATCGAACCCATTTAAGCGAAAGTGCACTAAATCAAAAGTGCACTTTCGCTAAAGCCGGTTCTCTGAAGCACATAACAGTGGGATAGGGAAATATATCCTTTTCACCACTGTAGTGCCATCTCAGAGTTAGTATATTTAAGGAGGGGATGGGGGGTGCAATGGAGCTTGCCCCCTGCAAAATACTGTTTAAAGTTTTTTATTTTTTGTTTTTTTCCGGTTCGGAGAACCGTCTTTGAAAAAGTGCACCTTTGATGTAGTGCACTTTCACTTTAATGGGTCTTGATGTTTCTTGTTCAAGAAACATAGACCCATATATATATATATATATATATATATATATATATATATATATATATAGATATATATATATATATGTATATGTGTATATATATATATATATATATATATATATATATATATATATATATATATATATATATACACACATACATACATATTAAACACAAAAACCTCCAGCACTCCAAAAACAAAGTTTCAAGTGTAATTCCTTTAATTCCTTGACTATCTTGAAAAATCAATAAAACAACTAAAATACTGGAAACAGCCTCCAACCAAAATGACCATCACAGATCAGTTTCACAAAAAAGTGCCATCAGTGCAAAGGTATGCAATTTCCTGTTCATTTAAATAAATTCCATTTAAAGATACATGCCCCTATTTCAAGAGTTGCACCAATTCCAAACAGATAGTGAAAATACATACTTAAATGCACCCATACCTGCATGAATACATAACCAACAAGTACATGTGCATCATAATTCCAACTTACAAATTAATGCACATTTAAAAAACACAAATATATAAGTACATTCAAATATATACATATATACATATTTATATGCACATACATGTGAATGTAAATACAAAAACATACTTACACATATATTCATAACCATGTGCATGAATACACATATATACATAAAAATTCTTACTTCTTAATATATGCCCATATACATCACCATATTAGGAATATTACTACATAAAAAATGAATTACCAGTGTTCATTCAAACCTGGCTTATGCATAGGCCCAAGATTCACTATCCACATTTTCTCTTTACGATCTAACAACATATGTTTATAAGATTTAGTGAAACCCTTGCCCCTAATGCATTCTAATCCTATAAAAATAAAATGTGCTGAAGGATTTGGCATTTTGTGTTTATAAAGGGCACTTCTGGGACACTGGCAATTTATATCACCTAGATACAACAATCATGTTTTTAAAAGCCCTAGAAGTTTGGCCAACATAGAATGCACTCCATTGGCAGAAGGCCATATATACCACCCATTCAGTACTGCAAGTAATTAATTGTCTAATAGGGTACACTTTGGTAGTATTAACAGAGGTTAAAGACTTGGTGCAAGATACCACCTTACAATAAACACAATTACCACATGTGGCACTCCCTACTGGCATATTGCTATGTAAATCCTGTTTATTAACCCTCCATCTTTTAAACCACGACAAATGTTCCTGTATATTCCTGCCTCTATGGTAACCAAATTCACACTAATCACCCAAAAATTGGGCAAAAAAATCATCCATCTTAAGTATATGCCAAAACCTATTCAGGACTTTCCTGATCTTAAAACTATTACTGCCATAGGTAGTAATAAATCTGATATTACTGGGATTCCTACTAACCCTATCCATATCATGGCCGAATTCAAACGTTTCTCCCTTTTAACTTGACTGGCTGCTACACCAGCTTGTTTAATTAAGGTTTCTATGTAACCCTTTAGTTTAAAACTATCTTCCATTTTCAAGTTGAAAATCATTATCATCATTACAGATACGTCTGAGCCTCAGGAATTGGGCTTTCAGAATATTCAGAACTGTATGTCTAACATGGCAACTATCAGCCATAAGTAAGGAATTCTTCAAGAAGGGTTTATGATAAAGTGGCCATGGTGCCATCAATAAGTTTTGTGACATTGATATCCAGAAAGTCAATAGTAAACAATTCTATTTTACCCAAAAACGGATGTCATGTTCATTAGCATTCAAATAGCCTACAAAGGAGTTCCACTGATATATATATTACCAGACTGAATGCACCAACAATCATCCAAAAATCACCTCCACATGACCAATTCTCTTCTGAAGGGGTTAGAATCATCATAAATCGGGGCTTGTTTTAAATAACCCATGAAGAGGTCTGCATAAATAGGTGCAAACTTTGTACCTATTTATGTACCTTTAGTTTGCAAATAAGACTCATTGCCAAAATAAAACACATTACTTTGTAGTACCAGTTGAGTCAGCCTTAATATAAACTCAGTCTTTTAAAAAGAGTATGCACCTGATATCTGCAACTAATATTTAACTGCTGCAAGATCACCCTCATGGGGTATACATGTATATAGTGACTGTATATCAATTGTACCCATGAAGGCACTATTGGAAACCTGAACATCATTAATAATTTTAAAGAACTCAGTGGAATCCTTAAGATGTGATCTTAATAAACCTAATAAAGGCTTGAAGATAGACTCCAAATACATAGATAGTGGTTCTGTCAACAAACCCCGACCGGAGACTATGGGTCTACCTGGGGGGGGTTAACCACATAGTTTTGTATCTTGAGTAAGATGTAAAATATTGTTGTTTTGGGTCATCCACCTTTAATTCACCCTCCAACTGCTCAACAATCAAGCTTGTCTTACTAGATTCCATAAAAACATCATCAACAAATTTTTAAAATTGTAACGTGGGGTCCAGAGTTAACTTAAAATAAAATCTTCTATCATTAAGCTGTCACCTAACCTCAGTCTCAGAAATGGGAGAATCACAGAGCACCATCCACCTTTATCAGCTGAAGTAATGATTAAATCAGCATTATTTCTCAACTTTTTAAGGGCTTATTTCTTGTATTTATTCAGGTTACTGCCATAATTTTTAAAAATAACATTTTAACTTGCAATTCATGTAAAACCTTTTCCTCAAAAAATTTTACTTTTGGGTGATATGTTGGTTGAAAGTTAGATTTTTTTACCCTCAACACATTAGTTGAATCCAGATCTTCCTTTGTGGCATAATAATACCTCAAATTCAAAATATGACAGAACTGCTTAACAGCTACACAAGTCACATAATGTGAAACATAAAAAGAAGGAATATAATTCAAGCCTTTATTTAACAATGACCTTTCTCCCTGTGTACAGTCATAAGAAGTCAAATTAACAATCAAGTAATTCTCGTTTGTATTAGAAACAGCAGTTACATTTTCATTCATGTGGCAAGTTTCTATTGCCTTCCTGAGTATTTTGTAGACTTCGCCCCTGATGCTTTCTACTAGCTCATCTAAAGGGCCTGTTTTATTCTTAGGTCTTTTATTTGTAGGGGAATGAACAGGTGAATTAGTATCCAAGCCATCAACAAAATCTGGCTCAGTATCAGTGTTAGAAACATTGGAAAAAATATCCAACATACTTGACTCCATGTTACTAAAATTATTCACTTGTCAAAAAATCGAACAAACACGTTTACATTTACATCTGACATACTTCTTATCAGTGTCAGAAAAACATACAGCCCTCTTGTCTTTCTTCCACGTAAACATAACATTCCCCTTTAAGTCACCTAAGTCCCTGTTAAACTTCTTCAGCTGACAGGCCCTTTAGACTTTTTCATACAAATTTGTTTCCCCCAAATAATTCTCATACATGTCCACATACTCCTTCTGTTGTTCAGAATTCTGTAATATATCCAACTTAGCATCAAGTTCAGTTTTATAGGGGGCAACAACTTCTCATAATATTCAATAAGCGGTTCTAAAAACAACCTGGAGGCAGTTGTTTGAATCTTTCTCCATTTAGCCAAAAAACTTTCATCCTCCTTCTCAATTCCAGGCTCAACATAGACACGAAGGCCCCTAGGAGCCAAGTCTCTCACATATACTTTCAATAACCTGACATGCCAGATAACTGATCTTTGATGTCTTTGATGTATAACTCCATAGCACTGCAGTGGTTTATATATATATATATATATATATATATATATATATATATATATATATATATATATATATACATACATACATACATACACACACAGACCAGATAGCTTAGTGGTTAAGATTTTCACTCCCATGCACAAGGTACAAGGTTTGATCCTGACCTCTGACCAATGCCTGTTTGGAGTTTGCATGTTCTCCCTGTGTCTCTGTGGGGTATCTCCCATGTCCGAAAAACATGCTGAGTCTTTCCATCTCAAACTCACCAATGAATGGAGCTGTGGGCAGCAGCACATACTCTACATGGTGCCCTATAGGGGGAAGAGTTGTACAGACCAACCACTTTGGGCATTTACTGTGGTGCGCAGTATCCTCAAGATAAGTGAACATGGATCGCAGACTGCGTGCCGTGGCAGGGCTACTCACTTGACAGTGTAAAATATGGCTCTAGGTGATTCGGTCATGTTGACTAATGTTACCAAAAATGGACATGGTTAGTTACCGGTGATAAGTAGTTTGAGGACCTGGCCTACTCTGACCCACACCAGGGACCCTTGCTAACGGTGCGAGGGGTATATGTGTGCCTGCCATAAGCCCAGAAGCCCTGGGTCAGTAAGCTACTGGCTGGCCAGTGTCTGGTTGCCCAGCCTGGGTTATCTGGGATACCTCTGTTGAATGAAAGCTGGATGTAAAACCAACCAACCTACCAAACATGAACTGTGAATTGCTATGCTTAATGTAGGTTCACTGACAGAATGCAGCTTGGAAGTGGATGATATGATGATACGGAAGAGGCTGGACATTTTATGTATCCAAGAGATGAGACAGAAGGGCAGTGCAGTAAAGCCACTTGGATTGGGATCCAGAATCTACTATTCAGGTGGAGGGCAGGCTAGAATGGTGTAGGAAACGTAGTGAGAGAGAGGCTTCAGAAGGCAGTAAGGGATATCATCAGAATTAATGACAGACATATGGCTGTCAGACTCCAGTGTAATGACAGGGCAGTATTCATAATCTCAGCCTATGCCCCACAGCAGGGTTGTGATAGTGAGGAAAAGAGTGCATTTAGACAGCAGTTGCAGGACCTATTAAACAAAGCAGACCAACATGAATTGGTGTTGATAATGGGTGACTTGAATGCACATATCGTGACAGACAGGACAGAATATGAGGACTGCCTGGGTCCACATGGGTGGGTCAACACGAATAAAAAAGGAGAAGCCATTCTAGACTTCTGTCTGGAAAATGGCTTGATAGTAGCCAACATGTAGTTTAGAAAGAGAGAGAGTCACAAGATCACATACAAGAGTAGTCAACATGCAACTCAGGTAGACTTCCTCCTAGTAAGGAAAAGGCACTGGGGTAGAATCTATGATTGCAAAGTCATCCCCAGTGAAACAGTCGGCTCACAGAAAAAAACACTAGTTGCCACAGTCAGCTGCAAGCAGTGGTCAGAGAAGGCTCTAAGTTCAACAGAGACCAGGCTGAAGACTTGGAAGTTGACTGGAGAGAAAGTACAACAGCTCAAGGAATTACTCAGGGCTCTTGCACCCCAAGAAGAGGAGGAAATAGGGGGAGTTGAAGAATAATGACAGCACGTGAAAACAGCATGCGTTACGACTACAGAAAAGATATGTGGCTGAGCCAGGTATGGAAATAAGGTACATAAGGAAAGCTGGTGGTGGAATGCAGAAGTCCAGGAAGTCATCAAAAGAAAGAAGGAGTGCAGGAAGAAGTAGGAGATAGAAAAGACTGACCAGGTTAGGGAGGACTACTGGTTGGCTAACAGAGAAGCCAAGAAAAAAATTGAAATAGCAAAGAATAGGGCATTGGAGGCAGTCTGCCAGCTTCTGGAAAGTGACTCAGTAAGAGGCACAAAGAAACTATATCAGGTTGCAAGGCAAAGACAAAAAGATAAAGAAGATAAAGAAGATAGTCAGACACCCTTCATAAGAGATGCCAGCAACAACCTGCTTACCAGTCCACAGGACTTCAAAGGCAGATGGAAAGAGTATTTCCAGCAGCTTCTGAATGACGAAAACCCTACAAAAGCTGTATTGCCCCAGAAACAGCCTACGATGAGAGAAGAAGAGGAGCCCACCCTAGAAGAAGTAAGAACAGCACTAAGGAAGATGAAGTCATGGAAGACAGCAGGCTCAGATGAGGTCACAGCAGATATGATAAAGATGCTGGGTGAGATAGGGGAGAAATGGCTCCTGAGGGTATTAATAGCAGTGTAGAGAGAAAGGCATATCCCAGATGACTGGAGAATAAGCATACTCATGCCAGTGTACAAGAACAAAGGGGACATCCACAACTGTGGGCAGTACAGAGCATCAAACTCCTATCACATTGCATGAAAGTTCTGGAGAGGGTGATTAATAAATGGATATGCAGAGTAGCAGAATGTAAGATGAGAGATGAGCAGTTTGGATTCAGATCAGGATGCAGCACAATTGACCCGATTTCTGCATTGAGACAGATACTTCCGAAGAAGCTAGAGATGAGGAGAGAGTCCAAATGGCCATTCCTAGACTTGGAGAAAACATATGACAAGGTCCCAAGAAAGCTGATATGGGCAATACTGCAGTGGTTGAAGTCCCACAAACATTGGTAGAATTAGTGCAGGCTATGTACAAGGACCCAATGACTCAAGTATGAACAGTGTTTGGCCTCACAGAGGAGTTCTCTGTGGGAGTGGGTGTACATCAGGGTTCAGCTCTGAGCCCACTGCTGTTCATACTGGTGATGGACTACATTAGCAAACAGGTTGGAGGGGACAGATCAACAAAGCTGCTGTATGCAGACGATGTGGCAGTACAGGCAGACTCTGAGCTAGAACTTCAGCAAAGAATAGGAGAATGGAATGCAAATCTGAAGGCACATAGGATGAAACTAAGCACAGATAAGACAGTGGTAATGGCAGCAAATTGGGGAAATCAGAAGAAGCTGATAAATTCCCTGTTCCTCACTGTACCGCAATCTCCATTCACAATACTGAACTCAGACTACCGAATCACGCTTCACATTTGTTATTGTGAATTCATGGTACTCTGGTTCAGCATTGTGCCTCTTTGAAACTGTACTTTCTACCACATGGCATTCAATCCCTGCAGTACGAGATTTCAATAGTAAACCATATATACGTATGTATATATATATATATGGGTCTACTTTAAAAGACCGAACTGTCAATTCCCCGACACGCGGAAAACGAAGACGAAACGACCGACAGGTAAGTTTACCGACAGGGTGATTTGCCGACAGCGGGAAGACCGACAAGGGTAGTGTGCGATCGCGACTCGGTAAGTGTGCGACAGTGATGGCGTTAGGAGCGGTGAGGTAAGTGTGCGATATTGTGGGATTTCGGGTTAGGCTGTGGGAAAGGTGAGTGTGTGTTAGTGTCGGAGTTAGGGTTCGTGTAAGGTAAGTGTGTGATAGTGAGGGACTGTAGTTTAGGGACGGCTTAAGTGAGTTAGGGTTAGGGTGCAGGTAGGTGAAGTGTGCGATAGTGTCGGACCTTGGGGTTAGGGGTGGGTTAAGTGAGTTAGGGTTAGGGTGGAGGTAGGTGAAGTGTGCGATAGTGTCGGACCTTAGGGTTAGGGTTTGGGTTAGGGCTAGTGGGTATGTTATGTAGTGTGGTGTGTTGTTTATGTTCGGTGTGTCGGTGTTATGGTGTTCGGTGTTTTACGTTGTCGGTTTCGTGTGTTGTCGGTTATCTGGCGTCGGTGATTTTTGTGTCGGGGAATGGATAGTTCGGTCTTTTAAAGTAGACCCATATATATATATATATATATATATATATATATATATATATATATATATGTATATATGTATATGTATATATTTGTTTTTTTTTTAAATTAATTATTTATTTAACATTTGTTTACTGGGAAAGTCCGACTGGACACAGGTCCTTTTTCAGCAGAGGCCCGGGAAGAAAAGTTCCATGAGTAACAGTAAATTTTCATGCACACATTACAATAATTAATAAAGTATAAAGTAAACAAAATGTAATATACATAAGAACATACAAATTTGTTACATCTTGACAACAAAACCTAGGCTTTGAACATAGCTAGTACTATTTGTAGGTATGACTTATGTTAAGATATAAGGTTAAGAGAGGTCAGTAGGAACAAAGGATTAAACACCGGGGAGAAGTTGGATATGTTTTGGGTATACTGTGATGTATCAGAGCACTCATGAGGGGTTAGTACAAGAACACAGCCACTTATTTTTTTAGATAAGCTTTAAGTGATGGCTTAAAGTGGTTAGTGGATGAGATTGAGAGAATGGAGTTAGGAAGGGAGTTCCATATATGAGATATATAATTGGAAAATAAAGATTCTCCTACAGTGTTGTTGGCCTTGGAGACAGTGAGTAACTTCTTGTTGTTAGAGCGAAGTGTTCTGCTGGAACTATAAGGAAGGATGAGATTTTGTAGTGCAGGGGTTCCAGTTGGGTGTGTTACAATTTTGTGAGTTAGAAAGACTTGGTTGTAAAGAATAATGTTGGGAAGTTCAAGCCAGTCTAGATTCCTTAAAGCTGTACAATGATGTGTTCTATATAGACAGTCAGATGCAAACTTAGTAATTTTATTATAACATGCTTCTAGCTTAGATAAGTCAGTTTTCCTTAGATTAGTTAAAATTGGAGAGGCATATAGTAGAGTGTAGAGCAGATGGTTTTGTGCTAATGTAATTTTTGGCCATTGTGGTCACTTCCAAGTTTCTTATGGACCTTTTTTATAGTTATGGAGACATGCAAGTCAAATTGTAGGGTATTGTCTATTTCCACTCCAAGAAGCTTTGTATGGGTTGTTGGGGAGATCACAGTATTGTCTTTGGCTATTATGTTAAATGTTGGGCATGAGATAGATGTCTTGTTAGGTTGGAAGAATAATAATTTAGTTTTGTTTGGGTTCAGGATTAGATGGGGATTGGCTAACCATGTCTCAACAGAAGTGAAAGATTCCTGTGTTTGAGAATGAAGAGCTTATAGAGAAGTGGCAGCACAGATAAGTGTTGAATCATCTGCATACTGTATTGTAGAACCATGTAGAGTAGCAGTGTGTAGATTATTAGTAAAGAGGGAGAAAAGGAGAGGGCCTAAGATAGATCCTTGAGAAGGTTATTTGTTAGTAAGAATTTCATGACCTGGAGATGAATACACCTTTTGAGTAGTTTATTGTTACTCTGAAGACATTATTGTAGATATCTTCATTTTAGGACCAGTAAAGATCAGTGTTTCTAAACCAACTGCTTTAAGAACAGGAATCAGAAATAATTACCACATTTAAAAAAAATATATATATCCTTCCCCCTTCTCCAGCTCCTCCAGCATCCAAACTGCCAATATAACTTGGGTTGCCAGGGCTGCAGTCAAGGCTCCACCCTCTCTGCAATGCAGATGGACCAACAATTCTTTGATTATCTCTAAACATTTTAACATTACTTCCATAGCAATTTGATGCAACCAATCTTTTCAGACAAATTTGCATTTCTCTTGAATCATTAGGGCTTCTACAATAGCACTGCTAACAGGATATGAGGAATCAAGGATGTAAGACATCCGATTTGGCAAATTCAGATCAGGCCTAGAGACTTTGACCCTGGAGAGTAGACCTATGTGTACAATAACAAAAATCTGGTTCTAATGATGTGAACACTCCTCCCTCTTGATTAGTATACAATGCCTATCAACTGTTCATATCCTTTGGCACAGGGTGGGAGCATATCCATGTTCATACACAACTGTATTAACTCAGCAAATTCAAAATGATAATAACCTAAAACTCCTCAATATCTTAGTGTCGTTAGATAATGCTAATTGCCATATCATTGCCAGGTATAGAACCCTACATTTCCACCAGCCTATGACACTTGCCTTAGCTAGTTAGAGTTCTTAACTATTGAACCCAGTAAAATTATTCTGAGTTACATCAGTTCATCATCATCCCTGTTTTCTTCCTTGTGTTGTTGTGTCAACTGTCTCCACATCTCTTGACTGATTACTGCTCTGCTACCTTGTTTGACAGTTGTGTCCAAGTGCTGCAGGTCTTCTCTCATGCAATCCCTCCATCTCTTAGCGAGATGTCCTCATCTCCTCTTGTCTTCATCCAGTATTTCCCACACCTGCTTTACCAGATTATTATCTGCTTTCCTGCACATGCGACCACATCCTCACAATCTATCCTTCTTGATCTTCTGTGCAGTTGGGGTTATTTTGGCATCAGGTCTGATGTCTGCATTTCTTCATCTGTCCCTCTGTATGCTTCCTACTGTCTATCTCAAGTATTTTATCTCCTTCACCTCACACTTTCTCAGCTGCTCTACATTCACACTCGAATGATGCTCATAGGTACTTGCTATGCTAACTTCCTCAGGGGAATTTGTAAGCTTAGCCGTGCTTCCCAAAGGTAAGAATTAAACCCTGCATCTTTTGTCTGCAAGGTAACCACCGTAACCATTACACCCATCCCAACCCCTAAGATTATTCTAAGGGGTATATGTAAACTTTTTCTCCCAATGTTGGGCTCGAACCCATACACCTGAGATTAAGAGTGCCATGCTCTACTGACTGAGCTAGCTGGGCATCTTTAAACATAGGTTTCACTACATGGGACGATTCTATTTTCTCCATGGTATAGTATTTTTGAAGTTAAATGTATTAAGGTTCTAACTACTAGGCTTGCTGATCTTCGGACCATTTTAAGCATAGCCAATTTTCCAAGGGAGAGAGAGAGAGAATCAAACCCTGTACCTTGTGTCTGTGAGGTAACCCCTTAACCATTATTCAAACTCCCAGCTAACCCCCTTTGTTGCACAGACTTCTTGCCACATAGAAGCAATGACAGCACCACTGTTTTTATACCTTAGTTTTCAGCTTCTCTGCTATTCTTCGGTCACACAGAACTCATGACACCTTGCATCAGTTCGCTGCAGCACCTCTGAGTCTAGATTTGACCTCCTCATTCAGATTTCCCTTCTTTTAAACCAAGCTTTTCAAGATACTTGAAGCTGTTACCCTACTTCAGTCTTTCCCCATCAGTATCAGTTTATCAGCTTATTCTGATTTCTCCCATTTGCTGCCATGACCACTGTCTTGTTTGTACTCAGTTTTATCCAATTTGCCATCGGTTTAGCATTCTACTCCCTTATTATTAGCTGAAGGTCTTGTTTAGAGTCTCTTTGCAAAGCCACTTCATTTGCTTACGGCAACTTTGTTGACATGGCCCCTCTGAAGTGTTTGCTGATGAATTCCATGACCAGTATAAGAAGGACTGGGCTCAGAGATGAGCCTTGATGCGCACTCACAGCCATTGGAAACACCTCTATGAGTCCAAACACTCTTTGTATTTGTAAAGTGGACTATACAGCATAGATGAAATGTAGACCCAGGTGGAAGTACAAAACACTTCTTTATTCAGTGGCAGCTGCTTTTGTTATAATGATATCTTCAGAGTCTTCAGTCTGAAGAAGTTTTAGTGACAAAAGCACTTACTGCTGATTAAAGAAGAGCATTGTTCTTCCACCTAGGCGCCTGCATTTTCTTCTATGTTGCACAATGTGCTTTTTTGCTTTCTTATTCATCAGTGTGGACCATTTTATGAAGGAAGGTTAGTTATTCATTCAGTTTTCCTACTCTTCAGTATTGTGTCATTGGACTGCTGCACATATCATGCATTAATTCTCCCAATGGCTGTGGGGCTTCCAGCCATTGCAGGACTTCCCAAACCGGCTTTCTTGTAACCTTGTCATATGTTTTCTCCATGCTTAGGAATACCAAGTTGAACTTTTTCTTCCTGTCCACTATCCATCTCACTGTAAACATCTGGCAGTTATACTGCATCCTGATCTGAATCCGAACTGCTCATCTCCCATCTATTTTCTGCTACTCTTTGTATTTACTTAGCAATCCTCTCTAGCACTTTTATGCAGTGTGACTGGAGTTTGATAACTATTATACTGCCTGCAGTTGTGAATATCCTGTTTGTTCTTGTACACTGGCACTACAATGCTTATTCTCCAGTCATCTCAGATACTACTTTCTCTCCACACAATTATCTGTGCCCTCAGAAGCCATTTCTCCTCCAATGCACCCAATATCTCGCTCATATCTGTTGTGACTTTATCTGGGCCTATCACGTTCCCTGGCTTTCTTTTTCTTTACTGCCCTTCCTAGATTTTCTAAGGTGAGTTCTCCTTCCTCTTTTATCATAACCTGTGCATGTAGCAGTGCAATTTCTGCAAAGTTTTCTTCATTCAGAAGCATTTTGATACCCTTGGAAGTGATGAGTAGATTGTTGCTCACATCCCATGAATGGTACTTGTTAACTAGCATCTTTCTGTCAATGTCTTCCAATTTGACATATCTTCTTCTTTGTGCCATATGTTAAGTTACTTTACAGAATATGGCAGAGGTTCTGTAACACCTCGCTCTCTGCCACTGCAACTGCACCGTTAGCCACTTTGTTAGCCAACCAATACTGCTCCTTAGCTTGGTCCATCTGTTCTATCTCTGACTTCTTTCTTGCACTCTTTCCTTCTTTCTTTTGATACTTTCCTGGGCTTCTGCATTCCACCAAAAGCTTTCCTTACATTTTCATACCTAACCCTAATCTGACCTCTCTGAGTAATAGACTTTGGATCCAAGGTGAAGACACTTCACTGTGTTGCCTTTCCAGTTTGTCTCCTAGATACACAGTCTCCTCCATATTATCATGTAATTCACTTCCAAGCATTATTCTGTTATAAAACCAACATTCATCTAATGCAGCAATCCTAATTTGGTTTTACATCCACCTTTTACTTAACTGAGCTATTCTAGGTATTCCAGTCTGGGCAAGAGGACACTGGCTGGCCAGCAGTGTACTAACCTAGGGTTGCTAGGCTCTATGGCAAGTAAACACTGGCCAATGGCGGCTGCATAAACCCCTCCCACTGGGATCATTGACCCCTTAGCTTTGGTCAGAGCATCTCACAGTACAGTACCTCATGGGAAGGGGAATCACAAAGTGAACTCTGTATAAGAAACGGGCATTGTTATGAACCCTGTAACAATTCAGTACTGTGCTGAATGTATTTGACAGTGCATATTGCTTTTCCAGAATCCAAGGAACAGCTTATGACACTGAAACATTAGGCTGGAATTCCTACTTCTCTGAGTTAGTAGGGGAAATAAAAGATGCCCTCTATAAGCTGAAGAAAAAATGAATCAAAGTGACATCTTATGCCATGCATGACTACTATAAATACCAACAGGGATAGTCCTGTAATTACAAAAAAAGGCTAACAGAAATGTTCACAGACAAAGCATACTATAACATTGTCACAATAAATCATTAATTTATTCTCCAGTATTCAATTTATGCTGTTCAGAGTTACAGGGGGACCAAAGCCAATCCCACAGATAATAGGAAAAAGTCAGGGAACCAATACTGTATGGTATTGTTCGTCTCTGCAGACTCCGTCACACATTGTCACTATGCAATTCATAACAGCACAGAATCACCTAATGGCATGCCTTTTGGATGTGGAAGGAAACCAGAGTATCCAACAAAAATCCACATGGACACAGAAGGGTACATAGCAGGCTTCCCATCCTGGAAATGAACAACAAAAGAACCCAAGAACTGTAAGACAGCAGTACTAATCCACTCCACTGCTGTGCTGCTCTCACAATAAGGGGGCTTCATTTTCATCCATTTCCTGCTGTCTATATTTCTCCCTACGTATGCACCCAACCTTCAAAGGATGACAGACTATGAATGTTGCTGCAAATGTGAAACTGAGATTACTGCCTAAATTTCTGCTTCCCCCACTCTCTCTTTTAGCATTTCCTCTATACCCATTGTAATATACTTTCAGTACTTGAAGAATTTCATGCAGCCAGCAAGAACAGAAGGATCATTCAAAAAATAAATCAGCAACTACAGTCCTGAGGCATAATGCAGAACATTTTCATTAGTTTAACAGGCAAATGAAGAAGGTGTCAGATATGAATTTGGTAGCTGTCACAGAAGGCAAATGAGCAAGATGTTGCCTGTAATCATACTGTGTGGACATTTATGCATAATACCCTCATATGTGGTGCTGCGGTAGCACTGTCGCCTTACAGTAAGACGCTGTCCGGTAAGATTCTCAGCTAGAGCATCATCTGCGTGGAGACATGTGTGAATGGGCATTCCTTCGTTGAAGGTTGTGTGTCAGGGCTGGTAACTCAGCACGTAAAAATCAACTACCAATCATTAGCGGACCGGAGTTCCGCTTTGGCGACCCCTAACTGGGAAAAGCCGAAAGACACAAACAAAACCCTCATATGTGGTCCCAAGATATAATTAGTTACAGTCCTTTTATAAGGTCTGGCTGGCTGGCTTCTCATGTCTCAAGGGGTATCCTCAGAGAAGATTGTAATGGTTATAAATCATCCACAGGGGAACACTAAGAATATGAAAAGTATAAAAGATGGAAATGAGCTTTCACCACAGCAAACAAAATACCAACAAAGTGATAAGATACAGACAGATTTTATTGGAAATAATGACACCGCCTTCATGTCACAGTGTTGCTACTCTGACAAAAAAACAGAATGATCTGTCATTTAATTCTTTCCGGCTTTTCCCAGTTAGGGGTCATCACAGCGGATCATCTGTCCGCTCATGATTGACAATAGAGTTTTTATGGTATCAAGTTGCCAGCCCGGCACCCAACCTTCCACAGAAGGCACACACACGCACACACTCATACCTAGGGCCATTTTAGAGTGTCCAATCCACCTATAGCATGTCGTTGGGATGTGGGAGGAAACCGGAGCACCTGGAGGAAACCCACCCGACCACAGGAAGGACATGCAGACTCAGCACAGAAGGCACCCCAGCCGAGGATCGAACCAGAGAACCTCTTGCTGTGAAGCAACAACGCTAACCGCTGCACCACCGCAGCCACCCTAATTATACAAAAATACCTCTCATGTTTATGTACCTTGCACATTCTACAGCGTTTCAAAACACTGGCTACAGCCTGCTTTCTAAAATGTAAAGAAAGGAACTACAACTGCTTTAAAGCTATAATCTAACATTATTATGGAATATTTCCCCATTTCCATGCTGTGGCAAAATTTCTAAAAAGTAAATAAGTCTCACAGATGTTTTTCATATCCTTTTGGTGTTTACTTCTCTCACTTCCCTTGATTTGTGTCATGTGACAAAACAAAGTTTGTATTTACAGTGGAGTTTAAATACTGTTATGATACATTAATAGAGTTCACAATTTGTGGCTTGGAAGAAAGTCCAACTTATTCTAACCTGTAGCATTCTTTTTGATAACTGACAAAATTTCAGTCATAACCCAAGAACAGCATCATAAAGCTCTGTTTGGGCCTGTGTAGATTCTGCTACAGCTTAAACAAAACTGTAGAGTCTGTTGTTAACCTAATTATGACAGAAAAACAAATTGCAGTGAAGTTGCCAGTTATCTTTCTGAGTTCAATAACCCCCCCCCCCACCATTTGACCTGCATTCCATCAGGTAGATTGCCTTAATCACATAGCTTAAGGCTCTAGCCTTCCATCATCTGTCTCCTTGCTCAAATACACGTTTCTAGTGGTTTTCAAAGTCATCCTGCTTGTTAACAGATTTATGTGTAAGCCAGCTGTAATAAAGCCATTTTTAGCACAGCATAACACATTTTTATTATTATTTAAGAGCACTTATTGTAGGTCATGTCAACAAACATTAAGCCATTAAGGTCTCCTTTCACCCTCATTGAAAAGTCTCATTAGAGCAAGTACATATTTGTGGGAAATATCCCACGAAAAGGGGCACTGCCTTTTCAGGGTTTAATTTCTGCACACAACCAACATGCTTTACAAAGGAAAATAAAAGTTCTCATAAACATGTCTATACTTTAGACCCCATCTAGCTTAAATCACAAATGACCTTTAATATGTCAATTAAACAATAAACTACAGCAAATTTAATGAATATCCATGTGATTTTTGAAGTCTGTCTTTTTCCAAATGCTGTTTAATCGTACAGTTTTCTAGCTCCTTGTTCTGGGCAGTAAATCAGATGTAATTATAATGCTGTTTTTTTTGTGTTTTAGGACCTTGAACTTAGAGATAAGTCAGTGGACACATCATAATGGCAGATTTCCACACAAAACAGTAAAATATTTAAGAGGAAACAATCTTGCTATGTCTTTGAAACCCAAAGAAATGTTATTTTGTGCAATGCTGCCATCACCTAAATGACTAGGTAGTGATAGAATATTACAGAAAACTCTTAAGTTCATTTTATATTCTGGATAGTCTGAATTTGGTCAGACTACTCACCACAGTCACGGCACATCTGCAACCACATAACTCATTGGGACCTTAAATCGCTTAGGATGACAAGAACAGTCAGCAACATCAGGTTTATGGTCAGCATGAGACTCTGCTCATCCATCTCATAGAGTCGTAACAGTTTAAGGCCACAGATGCATATGCGTTTAACATTACTGCTGTAGTTAAATGCAGACATTGGATTTCAAGTACTTGATGCTGCTTTTGTCGACATCTAATACTTCAGGTCGCTTGCTGATGTTCCTGTACACACAGTATTTTATACGTGCTTAGGCACATGATGTTCAAACTGTTAAAGGCAGTATAGCACAGCTATTTAATGCATGTTTTTGACACTATAACTACTACACATTTTTAAGACTGTATTAACTGTATTCTATAGTGTAAATGTCTGCCTTTGGGGTGTGAACCAGCATATTTTCTGAAGTAAATGGACAGACTGATTTTGATTATTTTACTTGTTTGCTTGGTTGTTTATCAGATAGCAGAATAAATGAAATGGCCCAGAGACCAGTTTTAACCATGACACAGGATAAAGGACAAAAATAAAAGTTACCAGTGCAACGCACATCTAGCTTCATGATAAAATCAGTACAAGATGCAAAAAATTCCATACTTTTCAGAGACAGAGTTCGCTGTACAGCCACTTAAATGCAAAACATTGCCAACATTAAATAGTGCATGACCAGAAAGAAGGAAAATAAAATAGAAGAAATAATATTGAGGGGGAAATGTTATGTTCAGAATAATGGCATTAGGATGGGACAATAAAACAACACAGGCTAGTATTATACAAATGCATATTAGACAAAACAAAGGAGAAGAGAACTAAAATCAGTCCAGCTCCATGTAAACAGTGCAACAGGCCTTCACTATCAGTTGTTCAGAAGTTTAGTTTTGAATGATCACAGTTGTAAGGTCTTCCTTCTGCCTGGTTAGATCAAGTTCCAAACAGCAGATGTCATTTTAGGCCGTGCATGTACGAGATAAAAAATACAAGTGGCTTAAAGGTGGATCACCTTAATTGTAGTACAAATGGAACTAAAGTTAAAGAAGAATTTAAGCTTTTGAGTCATTGAAGATAACAGTCATAGTTTAATAGCCTGTATATCTGAAGTATTAGGAGGGGGTAGCTAGTTTGCCTTAAGAATGAGAACGTTGTGCTTCCTCCATTCTGAAAGCAGTATAAACCTCCATAGCTTACTGAAGGTAGTCTGAAGTAGTATTGCATTGCTGGAAGAATACAGCCTAATTATTGGCAAGGGGCAGCAAAAATTGGGAATTAGTACATTATCTACAGAAGTTCTAGCTCCTTGAATAAGGAACCGGGTGAGCTTGTAGGAAAGTTTCAAATGAATGATACTTTTTGTAGTACGTGTTCCATGTATTAATGAGAGAGAAGGGTCAAAATAAACTCAAAGACATTTGTACAGTACTCTATAGGTCATATTGTTATTGACAATAGCATGCAAAGTCTTGGGAGAAGTGTTGCAGTGTTTCTGTTGTATCTCAAAAAGAGCAGAGTGGGCGTTGCTCATTCTAGCTACATTTCTTAAAGCATTAGTGCAATGTGCTGAAGTCTTAACAGCAGTGGAAAATGACTTCACCTTTGGCAGATCTCAAGAGTATTAGTCATTGACTTGTACAACAGAAGACAGCCTTTTAATGTCCATGGCAACATTGTTTAAATAACCACAGAAGAGGTTTAACCAATGGCCAAGATCGGAGAGAGACTCAAGGTTAAGAAGGTTAAATCTGAATATGTGAAGCGAATGCAAACCTAAGTAGTTCTGGAGTTTGAGTAGCTACAAACCAGGGCAAACAGATTTGACAAAATGACTTCTAGTAAATTTAGTTTAAAAGACTTAATGATTTGCCAAGTCAAAAGCCCATCGGAGAACTACAAAAACAGTATACTCAATGGGACCTTAGCAGTATTACAGTAAATAGGGTTAATAATATAATAAAATGTAATGTAATGTGACAATGTGAAGTATTGCCAGCTATGCCAGGAGGAGTAGGGCAATGGATGTGTAACATATGCCAGCACAGCTAGTTGGAATGTAGTAAAGAATTATATGTTATTTGAACATCAAACTGATTTGTACACATGCTTGTGTTGAAAATGTATTTGTAAAGTTGCTTGTGTTAAAAATGTATCAACAGTGTGTCCTGCTTGATAGAGGAAAATATATGCATGTATTATTAGAACTGTTGAAATGTATATATTGTAACAAAGGATACTGGAAGAGAAGGGGTTAATCTCAGTGCAGCTAACTTTTAGAAATACTAAGAAATTAAATTACTTAATTTAAGACATAAAGATTGTATCTTACAGTACTCAATGCAGCCACAGACAAAAAGTCTGTACTAGGAAGCTCTCTATATTGTCTTTGGGGCAAACTAATTGCTACTCTGGAAGGGTCGAGGGTGAAAATTATTTTATGACTTCCAGAAGTTGCAATAGATTTTAGCAAACTCTATGTGCAGGTATTATTGACAGATATGTGCTAAATCCTGGCAACTTCTAGCCAAGGGGGTAGAATGGGAGCCAGAAGTCAAATGACGAACTGTATGTGATGTCATTCTGTAATTCATCACTAAAAATTATGTTTAGTAAGTGAACCAGGGAACAGTAATTCTTTAGATCAGTCAGGAAAATATAGTGAGATTAGTTAAGTACTGTTTTTCTGTATCTGCGTGAATTTATTCATCTGTGTTATTTTAATATTTCCTGTGACTAAAACTCTGGCATTTATTGTAAATAGATATTTAGTATTTTCATGTTCTTTTATTATTTATTTTTAAATATATTTAAACTTTTCATTGTGACTGGTCCTTTAGAGAATATTTTAACCTTTCAGAGTACTCATATCTATTTGGTGACACTGTGGCCACTCCTGAAAGCCTTACTGCATTGGCCAAACACTATCATTTGTGTTAATATTAATTTAAGTCAGTATAATTGGGTACCTTTGCAAGAGCCTTAGAGTAGCTGGCTTTGGAGTATCTGGTGGCAGTGTTGGGCAGAAGAGGGCATAGCTAGTAAATCTGTCCCAGCTTTCCCAGGTGTGTGCGTGTGTGTGTGTGTGTGTGTGTGTGTGTCTGTGTGTGTGTGTGTGTGTGTGTGTGTGTGTGTGTGTGTGTGTGTGTGTGTGTGTGTGTGTGTGTGTGTGCAAATCAAATCTCCAACAGTGTGTGTGTCAGCTGCTTGGAGCAGGCACACAAAGTACTGGTTTCACAGACAGAGTGCTGGAGGACTTGGCTTGGACACTCAGCTGAGAACTCAACTCTGTAGCTGTGCCAGTGGGGAGTCTTATCAGGGATTTGAAGATAGAGACAGAGAGAGAGAAACCAGTCCCCAGACTGAGTGTGTTCCCTGTGTGCTCTTAAAGGAAATTGCTTGATGCAGAGAGCGGCACCTGGAAATACTGGGTGTATCCAACATCCATTTTTGTTCCAAGTGAATGTTCCACTCCAGTGTCAGTTTCCTTGATCACTAGCCCACAGTGAGGACATCACACATAGTACAATATAATATAATATAATATAATATAATATAATATAATATAATATAATGTAATGTAATGTAATATATATAATACAAAAAATAAGAGTGCTAAAGCCTTCCTGAAACCATACTGTAGATGGCAAGGCAGACAATGTCTACTCATTTATTCACATACCTAGTTGAAGAGTAACTGTTCAAGAATCTTTTCCATGGGCTAAAACTTGGATAGTGGATAGCAATGTTCAGAGCAGGAATAGACACAACTTGAGCCCTTGTCTACCAAGTAGGGATGACATAATCAATCTACAAACTACTTAAGATATCACCTCATCCACTGCAGTAATCACAGTCAATTTCTGACAGTAGGAGGACATGCTTTGTCTTCTTAAAGAACTGTGTGTTCAGGACAGTCCAATACTTTATAATGTCTAGTTTCAACATTCATAGGAGACAGTACACAATAGCCTTCTGTATTCTGATCAATCCTAAAACACACACACACACACACACACACACACACACACACACACACACACACACACACACACACACACACACACACACATACATGCACACACACACACACACAAATATATCTACATACACACTTACTATGCCAATGTGCAAGGCACTCCATCTGTTCCTGATAGATGCCCACATAGGCGAAGCATCCTGCTACATCTGTAGGCTGAAGGACACACATATTATATTACACAGCATAGAAAGCATACCATATGTAGTCTGACAGATGGCATGAGGACATCTATGAGGCTAATGACTGCCATCATATAGTGGAGGACCTGTTGCACAGCCTAAACAACCTGTGTCACATGATGTTTCACTCCAATCACTTAATGCATGTTGCACTGAGGCAGCTGCCTATACTCAACTGGCCACAGTGCTCACATTGCTGCAATCCTCACAGGCAAGACAACAGCTTCATCACCCTTTGCATTTAGTGTGCCAAGAACACACAAGGACTCTTTCACTTCATGCTCTGCTGGACACACCAACTGCAGATTTACTCAGCCCCATCTAGTTAGACATGGTGTAGTTCCCATGCTATGGCCATCTTCCACAGAGGTAATGGGTGCATGTATCTTGGTAGCACATGGGGATGTTCCAGACCTACATGTGGGCAAGGCAGGGATGATTTACAGAGGTGGAAACTTCTTATTTAGTTGGAGTCCAGGATACGGCCACATGGGTGGGTAGGTCAAATGACAACCCTTGAAGTCCAGGCCATTGTATGCCTGTATGTCCTACTGTGGCCTACACCACATAACTATAACTTTGGAAATGATGCCAGTATAATCTGATCTCTTGCAATCAAGAATAATATTATGCATGTTATGCAGTTATTGATTTTAAACTGCCTGTTTGCTCAGTATTGCAGCAGGAGATGGTAGTAGCAGTATTTATCCTCTGTCTCATATCCAGGCTGTATTTCCAGGTTACCCTGTATCATACTGTATAGGATGTAACAGGTGAGTTCTGAAGTGTGCGACCAGAGCTGTCTAGACATTGAACATACATCTTCAGCTGCCTGAAATACTCTCAGTGATGTTCAGTCTGTAGTAGTGGGTATGAATGTAGGCTTCATATGTGTGTGGGGGGTGGGCATATGGATGTTACCAGCCATGGATCCAGTGGGCATTTGGCATCTCACAATACACATCTAAGGGGTATAACTCCTGACCCCGATGCAGTGTGTACATCATTGGACTGACAGGCTTTTGCATCATGACTACCATGGATTCTGAGTGGACATAGCCACAATGCAGTATCTGTGTCCACATATCACTTGGCAGTTCATGGAGTAGTATGCTTGCCTACTTCGATATGCATGTGCATCATATGCAGCAGATTTATGTATGACTACATGTCTGTCACCCACTCAACCAATGATGCTTACTAAGCAGCAGACTGAGTGGAATCTTCATAGGATGGAGGTTGTCTCTTCCAGTGTGCCTGGGGCTCTTGTGTACAGGTTAGCATCCAAAAACTGCTGCAGAATGCAATAGGCAGATACCTTAGATATACTTGTTGTGTCATCATAGGTTTTTTGGAAGGTGCCTGTGGCCAGGATTGTCAAAGCACTTATGACACTGATCAGCAAAGTTATTGATGAACATCTTTCACCTGTCACCTCCATCACCTGAAACAGTCAGCACCATTCGTCCAGTGTCTATGCTTACTTTCAGTTTATCTAAAACATTAATGCCTAAATGCATTCTCAAGACCATGATGTCTATCAACCATAATATAGAATACCACAGTGTCCAGCTGAATTGGACATGGAATCAGATTTGTCCAACACTGGGGTACTGCAGAGTATCCCCCTAAAACAAATTGGATACGTTTTATGTTTTTTTATACACCCACACACACACACACACACACACACACATATATATATATATATATATATATATATATATATATATATATACAAACACACACACACACACACACACACACACACACACACACACACACACACACACACACACACACACACACACACACACACACACACACACACACATACATATATATTTAACAGGTTTGTGGGGGGCAATCTCAGTCTGGGGGAGCAGGGGGCTATGCCACCAGTAAAAATGCTCTAAAGGTATTTTTGTGAGTGTCAGAAATCAGCACTATTTTTACAATCATCATTGCTACTACAGGGGATTAACAGCACATTGCAAAGGACATCATAAGAACCAGAAACCATGTTGTTTGACATTCTGAGTTCTGGTGCTGGATTAATTTGTAAGCTGATGATGTAGTCTTAGACTCTGTGGGTTCTACATTATGACCATATTGTTTGCACAATACCCAGTGCAACAGTCTTGCCACATAATTATGCCTTTCAACATATATTCATTCTGACATTAGTATGTCACAACCAGCAATGAGGTGTGCAACTGTTTCCAATTCTGTTTTACAAAACCTATATTTGTCTGTATCTCCCACATGTTCAATGGACTTTGTAAAACAGACGTGTATATAGTCCACTATCTTGGGCCAACAGTATTAACGTTTCATCTCTTGGTTTGAATTTGCCTCTCCTTAACCATTCCTGCATTTGCTCCTGATCAACATAATGTTCTTCCAGAAGTTTTCTATACTTGCAACTATATTTATGCATTTTCCACATTTCTTGCCTTCTCATCTGGTCATTCACCTTATATTCTTTCTTTTGTTTTTTGGCACATTCAGTTACTGTCTGATTTTTATCTGCTTCTGGTTTGATTTCCATTCCTGACTGACACCAATATGCTCCTGCTAAATTAAGCATGGAAGTCATCTTAGATATATTCTCCTCATGTTTCAAAACTTCACTAAGTTTGGATCTTGTGAGGTTAGCAGATATGTCTGTAGTCCCATGATTGCAGATCTATACATGTAATTATTTTCAAGGAGGCCCATCCCTCCTTCGGAACAGGGAATATATAGTCTTGGTATGCACTGATTTTTATAAATCATTTGATGAGCATAAGGCATCCTTCTTGTTTTCCTGTCTAATCTATCCAGCACGTTTTGAGGCCAGTCAATCACTCCAAAACTGTAAGTTAGGAGGACAGGAAGAGCAAATTGGTTTACAGCTTGAATTTTGTTCCTAGATGTCAACGCTGTTTTCAGGATTAATTTAAGTCTTCTAAAAGTATTCCTTACTAAGTTTTATTCACATTTGTTCATGTTTTATTGTTGATCATTCATCAATTCCCAAATATTTATACACTCCCTCTTGCTCAAGTTCTTTTATATCACATTCTTGTCCCAAACTGATGCTTTCTTGGCACTGCAGTTTTCCTGCTTTAAAGGTTGCTTTTGCACATTTATCAAGGCCAAATGACCTTCTTATATCATCTGAAAAAGTTTTGGCAATTTACAGTTATTTTTCAGTTCCTCATCTGATGAGCTATACGGTTTTAGGTCATTGACAAAGAGGAGATGAGAAGTCTTTTCACTTTGTTGTTTTCTAGAGGCCAAATTATAGCCATGGCCTAAGCTGTTAAGTAGACAACTTAATGGGTTAAGGGCAAGACAGAATGGCAACAGTGACAGAGAATCACCCTGGAATATCCCCCTTTGAATTTTTATCCCTGGAATAATAATTTGTCCTTTATCATGGCTTTACTGTAAAGTGGTCTGCCACTGCTTCATGGTCATGGTAATGTAACTGATCAGTGTAGGGTGCATCTTATGCATTTTTAAGCACTCCTTTATCCATGAATGTGGGATACTATCAAATGCTTTACTACCTAACTGAGAGAGTTTTTCAATGATACCTTTGTGGGGGATTGTGTCAAAAGCCTTGACCAGGTCAAGATAGGCGGTATGCACAGTCTTACCTTAATCCACGGCTTTGGGGACTTTCTTGAAGAAGTCCACCAGGTTTAATAAACACAATCTATTCTTATGAAAGCCAGACAGGGTTGGGTCTAAAGTTTGATGGTCGCCTATGTCCTTGTTGATAAGTCCAATGAAGATTGTTGCCAAGGCTTTGCAGATGAAACTGGTTAGACTTATGGGTCTTTAGATCCCAGGGTCTATTGATGGCCTCCTTTTGTGCAAGGGGATTACTGTTGCTGTTCTCCACTCCACTGGAACAAAGCCAGTTCTCAGGCTATGGTTAAAGAATGCGATAAGTGGGTCTGTTAGGTTCTGTTTTAAGATTGTCTAATAACATCCTGAGGTGTTAGCTGGCATTAGTGAGGCCATGTTTTTGGCCTTGCAGAGTACAGAGAAGACATGACATTTAGAGATACTAAGCAGAGGACTGGAGTCAGGTACACTTTGGGGTATGGCCGATGGGGCCAGGGGGTTGAAGTTTGCTACAAATCTGTCAGCTAGCAGGATGGCAATTTTCTCCAGTGCAGTTTAAGTGGTACCATCTATTACCCGTTCTGCAGAAAGCCGGGCATTCTCTTTTAGGTCTCAAACATAATTAAAGAATGCCTTATGATTATCCTTAGCTAGGGATGCTATTTTATCTTCATATTTACCTTTAGATGATTTTACGAGATTTCTGATTTACTTGTTCAAGCTGAGGAGGGAATTCTTCCTCTGCTCAGTCAGTTCCCTCTTATTCTTAGACATCAGATTCTTCTTCTTGTTATATAATCTATTTATACTTGAGGTCCACCAGGGTGGCTTGTTTTTTTCATGAGGACCTGGTTTTAATCCGGTCAGGTACAGATGAGTCTATACAGCTGCTTAAGTGTTTGTACAGGTCATCTGAGTAACTTCCACAAAGAAGTCATTGTTGTCTGTGAGTGTGAGGGTTATAAAACTTTTTATACCATCGCTTAGTAGTCAGAAGTTAGTTTTGGAAAAGTTCTTCAGTTTGTTTGCTCCTGTGGGGATGTCAGGTCCAATAGTTACTTCGAATGAGACAGTTTTATGGTCCAATCTTACCAGGGAAGGTATCACACAGGAGGGAGTGCAGTGACTCCCCATGTTGGTGTGTACTATGTCTAGTATATTTGATCTCCTTGTGGGGGTGCAGACTATCTGTTCCAGATCCTTTAAATTAACAAAGTTCCAGGAATCTCTGGGTGAACATGTTTGTGCAGGTATGTGTCACCCAGTTGATGGAAGGATAGTTGAAATCACCCATGACTAAGGTGTTGGGCTGCACAGAGAGTGATTCCAGTAAGTCCAGGTTGGTGGTGTACTTTTCTTGGTTCATGGTGGCGGACCTATAGATAGCAATGACGTGGTAGGGTATTTTGTCTAGAGGTAATCAGACATGGAGTAGTTTGAGAGAGTCATACTGTCTGACCAGTGTCGAGGTGTACTTGGCTTTAATAAAGATGGATACTCCTCCATCTTTGGTTCTTTCATGTTTATTTGAGGTCTGAATGTGTAGAAAGCATTGTAGCCTTGCATGGCTGGGGCGCTCTCTGTGGCCTTGAACCATGTCTCAGTGAATGCAAATACGTCAGCATCTTCCAAGGTGAGGAGTACTTCCAGGGAGTGAAGCTTCATGTTTAGACTTATAATATTAAGCAACAGAACCTTGAATTTGCCTCTGGTGAGTTTTGTTACATCAGAAATTTTGTTGTTTTGACATTGCCTTAAAAAGGCACTATGGAGGAGGCAAGTACCTTTGTCAGTATCCAAAAGCCTAGAGGAGACAGGTGCAAATTATCTCTGGCAAAGCAGCATGGCCTGTTGACTATGTCATCCCAGGGAGACAGATACTGGATTCCCCTGGACTGACACCAGAAGCTAAGCCAATTGTTGAAGTCGATCCATACTGCTCACTGTTTTGCATGCAGAAAAGTCTATGCAGGCTTCATTTTAACTTTTGAAGACTGTTTCCAAATTAACTATCTATATTCTGTCACAAAGACAAAGATTTTGTCAAGACATCAGTTATCACGTCAGTTAGCTTTACCTTTTCTCTAAGATTTATAGATTCATAGGTTAGTACTAGGCTAACTACCCCTGGGTGCCATTTTAAACCCAGCCACATTTCCTCATTTGGTGCTTGAAAGCACCTATTTCATTTAGTGTTTAGATTAACCTTGCCCATTTAAAATGTTTCTTAGTAAAGGTTCATAGGTAGTTCTAGGCTTATAGTCTAGAGGAACACTGAGAAGCATAGCCCAAATTCCCAGTTGGCCCAAGCACCATCTGGTTACATGACTTCCTCAAGGTAACACAGTAGGCAAATGATGGCTGAGGGAATCTAACTCTGTGCCACAGGAACTAAAGCTGACAGCCTTAACCCACTAAACCAGTGCCAGGGGGTTAGTGACATTTTTAGGAAGGAACTTTCTTTCAAAAGGATGCTGTAACTTTTGTAGAACATAAAATATTACAGGAATATAAAAAAAATCTATGTAGCTAACTCAGTCCCTGACTTTTCTTAATTTATCTTTGTTAGGAAGAATACATTTATTGAAGATAAAGATGGCACCATAATGAACATTTTTTTGTTAGGAATATATTACTATCTCAACATATGAATGCTATGAAAAAAATTAATAAACTGTGAAAGAAGTTTCCTTTTCTGGGGTGTTGCAGATAGTCATTATGTTGGATTTCAAGCTCTGGACTTTTGAGTTAAGCATGTTTGTACAGTTATGGGTTAATATTCAGAAGATGTATTTGATGTCTAAATTATTGTTCACTCAGTTATGGGAAAATTTAAGTCACACATTAACCTTGGTTCCTGAGCTTTTGTTATTCTGGGTGAACAAAAATCTCAGCATTATTATATAATAAAAAGAATTTACCTTGTCTTATAGATTTCCCATGCAATCAAACACTGGTCATATACTGGCCTTCACTACTACAGTAAAACTGTCTCCAATTACCTTTGGGGATGTTAGAGACCATTGTACATGATCCACTACAGCTAAAGCTGGTTAGATTCAATGCAGGAAATAACAATTATTAATAGAATTATGAATGTCAGTAAATGGATTGTTATGATGGGTAAAGGAAATAGTCTAGTAAAGGGGCATTAAAAAAAATCTCAGGCCTCAGGAGTCAGACCTTACAATTTCTATGATCCATAAATGAAATAATTCAACTAATATGCAGTATGTCTAATTTTCAGTTTTTTAAGCTCTGAAGATAGTCACTCTCCACACAACTGAAAAATACAGGGTCTATGTTATATAATCGAAGTTTCTAAACTTCGAACTTCATATGTCGAATGACATATGAGCGAAGTTTGAAACCTCGAACATATAACAAAAAATTTTTAAAAAAAACCTTACTTGAATGCTCTAAGCAGGGGGGCAAGCCCCCCCTGCACCCCTGAGACCACCCTACTTATATATATTATTTTCCCATTCTGCACCGTACGGAGCCATACTTTGTAACCTTCGAACTTTTGAAAGTTCGATCATATGGTGTCAGCCATATGACATTCGAACTTTCAATCGTTTGATTATTTAATAGGAACCGAAACTACAATATAAACTGTTTCATCTGCCATTTTGTACCCCTTAAAACAAGCCATACTCTGTATGATAAATGTTGTTGACACAACTGTGGATCACTAGGCAAGTGATATCATGCGTGGTGGGATTACTCTAAAATATACATATAGTGTATGGGTCAAAGCAGCAGGCATACTGCTTACAGCAATCTATAACTAGTTTACCTTTAGACCTGCAATTACGGCTGTTAGTTCCCTCGGAGTACTGAATGCCGTACATGCACATGCAACTTCTTTTCTTGATCTCCACAGCAACCAAAAGAATAATATTGACATGTTGGAATGAAGAAATGCCCTGTTCTTTCCCATGTTACAACTGGTGATGCTTACTTTCTGAATCTTTGTATTTTGAGGAAAATGTTTTCTTAAGACTGTGGCAGGAGGTGGCGAGCGTTCTGTTTCTTGTTAGTAATTGCTGCTGAAGAATACTTTTGTAATGAAACACTATGAATGTGTAAAAAAAATGAGAGAGAGAGAGAGCAGCGAGTCTTCACCAAACTTGTAGCCTCTCTGTCTATCCACATAATAGGCAATACTTTCTTTCTTTCACTGCTGAGACAATATTTCCTATATCCGTTAACAGTATTCACTGTAAATGCTTCTTTTCTGCTATTTTAATTTTTATTTTTAATTTTACTATTTCATAAATACTTTTATTGTGATACTTCCAAATCCAGCACTTCTAAACACAAGTCCTAGGTCCTATTAGTACAATTCATGTACACATATAACGTAACCATGCACACTCAAGCTTAAGCATGTTTCATGTAATATGAAAAGCAAAAAGGTAAAGCAAGCATTTTTTTAGGAAGAGATTCATTGCACCCCTTACTTTGTTATTCTCATTCTGTGGCCACTCCAAATTACAGAACGTGGGATCATTTAAAACAAGAAGCCTGAAGAGCACTCTACAAATGTCTTAGATGCTGTAGTTTCAGATTCAGTAAAATCACCTACAATTTGCGCCCATATACATCACTACAAAACGTAGCAAATGTAAAATTCAGAGGAAAGAAAGTGCTGAGTAACCATATTCAAGCAAATAAATGAGCACCGTAGAATCAAGCACCTAAAGGAAACGTATCACAAACCGTCTTACTTTGCCTCTTAATTCAGATTAATCTCAGGTTAACTACTAATTCTCTCTCAGTTTATATGTACTGCTTTGATGGTTATTTCAATTTATTTGAATTAAGCTCTATCCCTTAACTCATTTCACTTTGAAAATACAGCACATAATTGTGCATTTAGCACTGTAAATGTTACTCCAGGTAAGCAGTGAATACAGCAAAGTAATAATTCACTATTTATTCTGTGCTGTCACATCACACCCAACTTCTATGGCAACCCATGTCACACACGCGCACGCACACACACACACACACACACACACACACACACACACACACACACAAACAAAACTTTTCAGACAAGAAAGGAAGTAGATTATCCGACCTTCTTCCATATCGCACACATGCACACACACTACAGACACAGGCACAGATAATTTAGCATTACCACATGTGTTTGGGATTATGGGAAGAAACCAGATTACCTAGAGAAAACCCATGCAAACAACAGAAGGACATGCATACTTCTCACAAAAGGCATCCCAAATGAGAAATGAACTGAAGAAGCTCTTATTGTAAGGTGACCATGATATCCAGTGCACAGTTATAAATAATCAGTTACTGCTGTACTGCAAATTCTGACTTTGCATCATTTATTCTGTCTATGGCCAAGACTGAGGCTGAAAACTGCCCTAGCACCATCCCTTTTAACTGCTTAACAAATACAAAATGAATGAATAAATATGCAAATAAAATGTAAGACATCATTTGTACATGCATTAACCTTCCTTTTTTGCCCACTGTAGTGTATTTATACCAAACTGTAAAACAGAGAAGGGAAATATTACCCCAGCAAGGGTACAAACGTTTGGATGCTTACAGCTGTGTTTTGCTGCTAGAGTTTCTGCAGAGTTTGATTTTATTTATTTATTCTTTGTTAAATGGTTAAGCCCCACTAGGCTAGTGGCCTCTTTTCAGGGAAGACACTAAGTGGTATTTATACTACTACTAGGGGAAATTTGGCCAAGACATCGGGGGACCTCCCCCACTATTTTTGATAGGTGCCATAGGATCGTTTACATCCACCTGAGCTGCCCCCAAATCAAGCTGATAGGGCCTCCATTTGACATCTCATCCAAATGGATGACACACTCAAGTGTGCAGCACCCCACTTATGCTGCACTGCAGTATCAGCAACTGATCTACCCAGTGTGAGAATAGAACTCACAGCCTTTGGCACCAAAGGCATCTGTACTACCTGTTGGATGGTGACTCTGTGTATGGCATCTCCTCAATGGCTAATGTTTCTGATTAGGACTAATGTTGACTGAATTCTCAATATTAATTTCCTAAGTTTAATTAATGTTTAAGTGACATATCGATGAAGGTAGCCACTTATCACACTGCAGTTACTGCCATCACCAGATGCACTTACACAAACTGCATTTACTGTAGTTGAAAACTAAGCAGCAGCAACAGCAGCACCTTTAGGATATCCTTTGTAACTTTTAAAAGCAACTTTTGAAGTTCTTGCTGCCAGACTGTTGACATGCCTCCTCCCCACCAGCTTCGAATAGCATAATAATAATAATGTTTTAATGAAGTAATATAAGGATTGTGCAACGTTACAGTCCATTAATTTCAATGGGACTTTACTAAAAAATGGTTTAATTTCAATATTAGGGCATACCGGTAAAATATTTTACTATCTAGGAGATACATTAATCAAACTGGTAAATTATTTTACTGGTATGCAGTGACAGTAACATATTAAACAGCTACAATAACAGGTTGAGCAAACCCTTCTGTCTGACCCTTCTCCATATGTGGGCTCTGGGAGGGAGATCTGGTCAGCATCACAGGATAAGCATGCACTTAGAAGTTTGGACAGCATTCTCACTGAGCAATGAGATCCAACCACTGGATGCCCAGCAATGTCCAGAAGTAGCCTACTGGCACCTAGAATCATAGCAGAATCTGGGTTACTATTGCTGCAGGACAATTTGTCACAGTGTCACTGTGCTGACAGCTGGTATACAGACCCCACATGCTTAAGTGTCTTTTTCTCTTTTGTCTGGTCATCAGCTGTCTCTATGCCTTATCTGTCTTAAGCGTAATACAAAAAAAAACATAAAAAAATTAAATATATGTGTGCGTGTGTATATCTTCGTCTACTTTACATGGTCAACATTTCAGAAAATCAACTTTCATATGGCCGAGACCATATGATCGACTTTCAGAATGCCGACTATGTAAAGTACACATAAACACACAACAAACACTTACCTTAAACTTTTAAAAGGAGGGCTCCGCCCCCCTGCAACCCCCGTAGGGGGGGTCTGCTCCCCCACACCCCCGTAACTTAAATATACCAACTACGAGATCGCACTACAGTGCAGAAGTGGGAAATTTTCCCATTCCGCACTGTGCGGAGATAGCAGTTCCCCATGGTCAGCTTTTCAAAAGTCGATCATATGGTCTCGGCCATATGAAAGTCGACTTTATGAAAAGTCGACCATGTGAAGGGGACCCGTCTATCTATATATGTCTGGATCTGTCTGTACGTGTACTTAGACTCTGTGAATAAACTTCACCATACATGTTCAACTCAAATATGCAAACAGTGCAAACACAATTGTGTGTCTTTTTATACAGACCATCCAAACTTGCTGCATCATTCTGAACACATTTCTGCAGGGAGGCTGTCACTGAAAGACAATGTAATCAATTTCAAAAATAATTGAAATATGATACACTCAAACTACCCAAGGCAAAAGTATTCATAAACACTTTTTTCACCTCCACACCCCCTATACTAATATACTAACTCCACAGTTAAATCACTATGGAGAAAAGTGAAAACACTATACACAGGGAATGACTGCCAATGCACAGCAGCGATTATTTATATGTCACCTCCAGCATCTGCTAAAGCTTCTTTATACGCATCTAAACATTTCTACTTCTGTACAGCATAACTACATAACTACATCTAGCAATATACTGTATTCAATAGAATGGATGTTCAGACAGTCTGTCTTTCAAAAAGTCTATAAACTATAATATATATATATATATATATATATACACACACACACACACACACACACACACACACACACACACACACACACACACACACACACACACTATAGTCACATCATTGCTAAGATCACAGTACTCTGGAGTAAGGGATATTCTCCAAGATACTACAATCTCACACTGATTATACAACAGATTCAGCTGCATACTTATATTCACACTTCTAAGTTCCAAAAATAAACAGGATAAATCAATTCCTTTCTCCCTTCTAAGTAAACTACAGCTTGTGTGTGTGTGTGTGTGTGTGTGTGTGTGTGTGTGTGTGTGTGTGTGTGTGTGTGTGTGTGTGTGTGTGTGTGTCTTTGTGCGTGAGCTGATCTGGATGTAATGAGGGCAGGTGTATATTTCAGTGCAGGCATGATTGGAGATCATATTATTAGTTTTATGTCTCTGGGCAAGGCATCTACACCTGAACTAATAGTACTGTGCTCTTACCCATATAATTCTGCTTGTCTCCAGTGGGATACCATTTCTGAGGTGCATCACTGTCCAGTAATAAACTTTAACTCACTCCTCATTCCAGAAACAAGCAAACAACCAATACTTGGGTTGATATTTCAGCCTTTGTTGTTGACTGATTAGGTGAATATCTTTTCTCCAGTGAAGTATTTAGCTTGTTAACATCTTGTAGACTTAATCATTTCTGATAAAGAGAAACAGCTGGAGGTTTTGTAAGGCTAGTTTTTTTAATAATAGATGTATCTAATGGATTTTATTTAAATTTGATACTGTTCTGCGAGTAAAAATGTCATCTCAAGGCTGTTTTGCTTTTTGGTTATTTAATATGAACTGACAATCACTAGTGTTATGTTTTTCTTCTTTAAGTTCATGTCCTAGTTCACCGGATAGTTTGGGGTCATGAACAAGATGTTATATCAACAAGAATTCCTTCTCTTATATTCCATGTCTCAAGGGACACCAATCTAAATTCTTTCATTCAGTCAGTAAAATATTTATTTGTATTACACTATTTGCAAAAGTGCTTTTTACTGATGCTAATTTCAACATTTTTATGTCATGTTCTACAGGTGAAAACCAATATGTGTTCTGAGAAACACTTAACATAAAGGCATTACTTCTAATTTTTCCGTTTCTGAAAAAGGTTCAGAAGATTTTTCTAGTTTTGCATTTTAACAACTGCTTCATAATTTCATTCCATTGACAATATATACTTAGTTTTGATAAAAATGGATAGTGCTTTAGTCATTCTATACCTGGAAACGAAACTGGCAACAATTAAGCAAAAGGCTTATTAAAACAACTTCTTTTTAACATTGAAAATAAAGAAAAGAAGGTTAAAGGATTATAGATTGTTGAACTTGCTAGTAATTACTTTTTTAGAAGTCACGTCTACAGGCCTAACTTGCTTATCCCAACACTTCAGCTACACAGCTATTATGTATTCTAATACCTTTGAGTCTGATTTATTCCATATGTACTGGTGAAAGTGCTGGGAATCCCGATATTGTGGCAGTCCACATGACAAGAAAACTATACTAACAAGTAATGAGTATGTCCTCCTAAGAAAACAGATTTTATGGAAATACATCAATTAAACTTCATATCATTTTGTTCAAATAGCACCAAATAATGAATAACGTAAATGCCCTGCCCTGTCTTGGACTCGATTTCACTTGAGCAGCTAGCTATCTGAATGAAGGCAGTGTGAAACATTTGTAGAAGTGAAGCATGCAGAATTCACAGAACCTTGTCGAAGCAACTTAAAGCTGTATCATCATCTGGAATCCTTGAGTGACAGAGAGGATAAAGTGAACAAGTAAGAAACATAACACCAGCAGAGCATGCTAACATAATTCTGTTTCATTCTGTGGCAACATTTCCTGCTGGTTACTGTAGCAGAATAGCATTAACTTACATCACTTTATACAAGCTGTTGTATGGCATAACTTACTTTGGACTGTATTCATTTTAAGTTTTATATTTTTTCCACTAAGATGACCTGTGTTATGCTTGACTAATATACAGTAGTCTTGGGGGTTCCTCTGAATTATTCTAAAATGTTCCATTTCAGGTTGATGGAGTAGTAGTTAGTCCACAGTCTTGTGTGAAGTTTAGAAATAGGCAGAAGGCTTTCCAGTTACACATTGCTTATAATACCTTAACAAGAAATTACTTTAGGACTTCAGTAACATAACTAGAAGTTAATAAACACTGTTATTTGCTGGTGAGCTTCAAGTGAGACTAACTTTTAGTTATATTAATATTTGTTGGCCCTGTCCCATTTTGAAATCGTACTTTGTTTACCTAATGCATGTTTCTGCTAATCCATTTTTTCTCTCTTTTTATTGGTCCTGTCATGTACCTTTCTGGCTGACCATTGGCTACTCAGTGTTGCTCCAATTGCTTCTAACTTTATTATCCTGTAGTAACACCTCTCTGAGGTGGGGACTACTGTGGCCATCAGCAAAGTGGAAAGGGGAAGAAGAAAAATGATAAGAGAGCACCCCGGCAGTATCACATACCCTGTCCTTGTACACCAGGAATTCTGCTATGGTATAAGTAGGTAGATCTGCTTGACATCATGTATACCACCAAATGTACTCAGTTTTTCACCTTCTGGCATACCAAATTCAGTAGTTGCCCGCCGCATGTTTCATCACCTGGTATACTGAATTCATTGGATACATGCCTTGCGATTATAGCATTACTTTCATCACCAAAGCGATGCTAGATCACAAGCAGAAACCTCACCCAACCTCCTCGAATAAGCAAGCTAGTAATGGTCACTCCTTCCCCACCCCGCAGCCTGGCCATTACCTCTTTCTGTCACATTAGTACATATAAACCCACTCCCTGACTCTGGAAAAGTAGATCACAAAGAGCCTCAAGTGCCAGGCTTTCTACTTTGTACAAATCCTAATTTCTGAAACTGTGGATACCATCACAATTTCACTTGATATTGAAACTATGTAGGCATAGTAGATATTATCAGATCAAATATGCATTTCGGCATAGCACTGTACATTTACCTAAGTTGTTTTAGTTTAGTTGAGTACTTTTTAAATTAGTAGAATGAATTCTCTTTGAAACTTTTATTTCATTGGTTTACTAGGATACAGTTTTGACAAAACTGTGCAATAAGGGGGATACGTGTTCAAAACCTGGTTACAGTCTGTCTTTACAGCTGCTTTGTTTTAAAGTTTTACTTTTTTTCCTCCATAGTTCATCTGTCTGCTGTTATTTTTTTCCTTACCAGCTTAATACAAATTTTGTATGACAATTACGCGAATGTCACTTAGCTTGTCATACACTGACATTTTGTATTGGCATTCTGCATTTTCTTTGAAACTGGGATAGTTCAACTTAAGCTAGTAAAACATACAGTCTGAAATGGGTTTCTATCAGATACAAGCCTATAAATTATACAGAACACCTTACGGGTGAATTCACACCTTGTTATTGTTGTTGTCATCATTATTATTGTGGTTTTTGTTGGGTTGACACCACAATATTTTTCTTATTCGCACCTTTTAAGAATTTGCTTTTACACCTTTCAAGCATAGATTTTAAATAATTATTTTATGTTTACTCTAAAAATCTGAATAAACACTGTGTTTTAAGCTCTTTCATTTACTGTAAATTAATACTGAATGTTGTATGAAAAATCATATAAAAATAATTTTGCAATGTGCAATCTGTACAAACATAAATTAAAAGATGGCCTTCTGTCATTCTCTGCAGCTAGGTTTATAGTATTAAAGTGAATGCTGTACCTGCTTTTATCATGACTAATGTTGGTATTTATTAAGAAATACCTAACAGTATGGTACACCCTGTTTAAAGTTCTAAAAAAATCAATAACAGCAAATAAGTAAGGTACACGATACACTGCTCAAGTCTTTTAAAAGATATAAATCGTGTATCCAGTTGATAACTTAATGCCTTACTTTGTGTGTGTCTTTTTCTGGAAAAATTTCTGCAGTAACCATTAACTAAAATGCATAACTAATGTCTTTCAGCTTTTCCCGGTTAGGGGGTCACCACAGCAAACTCCGGTCTGCTAATGATTGGCAGTGGATTTTTACAGTGCCGAGGTGCTAGCCCGACGCCCAACCTTCAAAGAAGGAACACCCATTCATGCATGCACCTACCTGCATGTCTTTAAATGTCACTCGACCGCAGGGAGGACATGAAGACTCCACACAGAATTAAATAAAAAGCATATATTTTTTAAATGTGCAAACCAAACATAATCAGCAGCTTCTGGTCATATTTTAAAATTGATAACAGCCTCTTATTTCGGGGAGGTTAATCCTTGTGGGTTTAGCTGTATATAACCTTTTCCATACAGTGACTCAAGGTAGTGCTGTTTTTTTTTTTTTGTCATAAACACAGCTGTCCTTCATAGGTCTAGACCTTACAATCTGTAGTAAATGTTTTACACCTGCTCACAGAGATAACTTAGAGGAAGCATGCTCCAGATTTGTTCTCTAATTTTTTTTGCAAAGTATTAATCCAAATAATGTCAAATTGTCGGTTTTTAACTGATTTTTACGAGACAAAAGACAGCGACTACCATTTCAAACTATGGAACGATACTCGTGTACTTCAAATAATTAGCTGGTACTAAATGACAGTACACACCAGCTGATCTGAAAACGGATCCTAGTACCTAACAACAAGCGTACTGGGGCTTGATTATCTGCTACCATCCAAACACAAGCAATCTTATGCAGATTATGCTACATTACGTCACAGGGAAGCTGCAGAATAACTAACCACTGCACCTGTGATATTTAAATCTGTGTTACTTACAGAAGTTCATTTTGTTTTGAATAAAACATATCATTCAGCTTGATATTATGCTTTTTGTTATTTCAGTAATGTCATTTCTCTTGAATAGTCTGCTTAACTGCACAATTGCCTTCATTATTTAGAATAATGCTGATAAAGTTTGGTTCAAAACTTGCCAAGCATTACTTTCAGTATCCTGAAGTGCTTATACTACAATAGGGCTGTTACAACCTCTGCCCATTCCATGGCTCCTGGTTTAAACTATATGTGTGCAATTTAAAGTAATAGGTCTGCTGTCTTCTACAATACACACAATTGCAATATGGAGAACTGCTTAAGAGAATAAATAAACAAAAGGCTCTAGAATGAAACTGACTATTTATAATGTTTTGTTGTGCTAATTAACAGCATGCAAAGGTGCTCTGCAAATGTGCTGCAGATAGTAACTTTTGTAATTGAGTAATACAGGGCAGTGAACATTGAACCCCCTTACATTACATTTAACTAAAAATGAAGTTAGAAAAATAAAACACCCATGCATAAGCAATATGGAGCAGTGAACAACGCAACCTTACATTATGTTAAATTCAAAATGAAGTTAGGAAAATAAAGCAGGCATACATAAGTTTGGTATACTAGAGACATGAGGAAGCAAGGTTAATGAACTTTGTTTCAGCGAGTTTTTAATCAACAGATAAGGAAATTATAGGACTTTTTGTGACATATCTAAAGAATGACATATTTGCAAAGACTGACTGCATATACACCTTATATACTTGTCAACTGCTAGTTACTTTCAGAAAAACTAGTTAAAGCACAGCAGCATGGAAACCATACTAGAGCTGCTCTTTTTTCTTAAAATAAAGAAATATGTTCCTCTAGTATTTACTAAAGTTTACTTGTGATGAAATTATGAGTCAGAAACAGCTTCATTTGTTTTTTGATATACATTTTTCACATTAATAAACATTTTCTTTCTCAAATGCAAGACCAAAGACAGTACAAGTTTCTACTATGCAGGTACAGATCAATCAAACATATTCTGTGACATCAGCAAGTGGCATGTATACAGATAACTGCACATACTTTATTAATTTAAGAAGCATGTAAACCCACCTGGCACAATTACTTCCTTTTAAC